>NC_061512.1:1419875-1439284 GCF_022539505.1 Lolium rigidum | reverse complement strand
GGTAACTCGCGTACCACCGTCCCGTGTGCACTCCGCCCTATGGCCCCTACTTCTTCTCCCCCTCGTGAGGATCCCTCCTCCGAGGTACCGTCGATTAGGCAACGACACTTCCCTAGAAAGAGAATGAAGTTACCTTATGATTCTATTATTAGAACAAGTTATGATGTTGATGCTTCATCTCTTGATAATACTTGATACACACTTTCTGCGCCTAGCTGAAAGGCGTTAAAGAAAAGCGCTTATGGGAGACAACCCATTATTTTACTTCTGCACTTTATTTTATATTTGAGTCTTGGAAGTTGTTTACTACTGTAGCAACCTCTCCTTATCTTTATTTTATTGCATTGTTGTGCCAAGTAAAGTCTTTGATAGTAAAGCCAATACTAGATTTGGATTACTGCGCAGGAACAGATTTCTTGCTGTCACGAATTTGAGCAGTAGTCCCTGTAGAAAAATCAAAAAAATCTGCCAATTTACGTGCGTGATCCTCAGATATGTACGCAACTTTCATTCAATCTGGGCATTTTCATCTGAGCAAGTCTGGTGCCACTTTAAAATTCGTCTTTACGAACTGTTCTGTTTTGACAGATTCTGCATTTTATTTCGCATTGCCTGTTTTGCTATGTTAGATTGATTTCTTTGTTCCATTAACTTTCAGTAGCTTTGTGCAATGTCCAGAAGTGTTAAGAATGATTATGTCACCTCTGAATATATGAATTATGCACTGACCCTCTAATGAGTTTGTTTCGAGTTTGGTGTGGAGGAAGTTTTCAAGGGTCAAGAGAGGGGGATGATACAATATGATCAAGACGAGTGAAAAGTCAAAGCTTGGGGATGCCCCCGTGGTTCATCCCTGCATATTTTAAGAAGACTCAAGCATGTAAGCTTGGGGATGCCCAAGGCATCCCTTCTTCATCGACAACTTATCAGGTTCCTCTAGTGAAACTATATTTTTATTCCGTCACATCTTATGTGCTTTACTTGGAGCGTCTGTTTGTTTTTATTTTTGTTTTTGTTTGAATAAATCGGATCCTAGCATTCTTTGTTTTGGAGAGAGACACGCTCCGCTGTTTCGTATGAACACATATGTTCTTAGCTTTATCTTTAATGTTCATTGCGAACTTTGAACTACTTCATTCATTGTTATATGGTTGGAAACGGAAATTGCCGCATGTGGTAAATGGTTTAATATCTTGAATAATGTGATACTTGGCAATTGTTGTGCTCATATAGATCATGTTTAAGCTCTTGCATCATGTACCTTGTACCCATTAATGAATAACTACATAGAGCTTGTTAAAATTTGGTTTGCATGATTGATCTCTAGAGTCTAGATATTTTACGGTTAAGGTGTTTGAACAACAAGGAGACAATGTAAAGTCTTATAATAGCTACAATATGTTCATATGTGAGCTTTGCTGCATCTTTTATACTTGAGTTTGCTTCAAACAACCTTGCTAGCCTAGCCTTGTATTGAGAGGAATTCTTCTCATGCATCCAAATCCTTGAGCCAACTACTATGCCATTTGTGTCCACCATACCTACCTACTACATGGTATTTCTCCGCCATTCCAAAGTACATTACTTGAGTGCTCCCTTTAAATTTCTATTCTTTGTCTTTACAATATATTGCTCATGGGACAAATAGCCTTAAAAACTATCGTGGTGAAGAATATGTACTTATGTGTCTTATTTCTTCATAAGTTGCTTGATGAGCGGTAACCATGTTTCTGGGGACGCCATCAACTCTTTTATCTTTGTTGAATATCATGTGAGTTGCTATGCATGTTCGTCTTGTCTGAAGTAAGGGCGGTTTTCACAATCAAATGGTTTGAGTATGCATACTGTTAGAGAAGAACATTGGGCTGCTAACTAAAGCCATGATTCATGGTGGAAGTTTCAGTGTGGACAGCTAATCCTCAATCTCTTATGAGAATATTAGCTTGTTGTTGAATGCTTATGCATTAAAGAGGAGTCCATTATCTCGTTGTCTATGTTGTCCCGGTATGGATGTCTAAGTTGAGAATAATCAAAAGCGAGAAATCCAATGCGAGCTTTCTCCTTAGACCTTTGTACATGCGGCATAGAGGTACCCCTTTGTGACACTTGGTTGAAACATATGCTATGCAATGATAATCCGTGTTAACCCAAGCTAATTAGGACAAGGTGCGAGCACTATTAGTATACTATGCATGAGGCTTGCAACTTATAAGATGTCTTATACATAACTCATATGCTTTATTACTACCGTTGACAAAATTGTTTCTTGTTTTCAAAATGAAAAGCTCTAGCACAAATATAGTAATCAATGCTTCCCACTGCGAAGGGCCTATCTTTTACTTTATTGTTGAGTCAGTTTGCCTATTCTTTCTATCTTAGAAGCAAACACTTGTATCAAGCTTGTGTGCATTGATTCTTACATGTTTACTTATTGCACTTGTTATATTACTTTGTGTTGACAATTATCCATGAGATATACATGTTGAAGTTGAAAGCAACCGCTGAAACTTTATCTTCCTTTATGTTGCTTCAATACCTTTACTTTGAATCTATTGCTTTATGAGTAACTCTTATGCAAGTCTTATTGATGCTTGTCTTGAAAGTATTATTCATGAAAAGTCTTTGCTATATGATTCATTAGTTTACTCATTATCTTCATCATTGCTTCGAATCGCTGCATTCATCTCATATGCTTTACAATAGTATGATCAAGATTATGATAGCATGTCACTTCAGAAATTATCTTTGTTATCGTTTACCTACTCGAGGGCGAGTAGGAACTAAGCTTGGGGATGCTTGATACGTCCCAAACGTATCTATAATTTCTTATGTTCCATGCTACTTTTATGATGATACTCACATGTTTTATACACATTATATGTCATTATTATGCATTTTCCGGCACTAACCTATTGACGAGATGCCGAAGAGCCGATTCTTGTTTTCTCGCTGTTTTTGGTTTCAGAAATCCTAGTAAGGAAATATTCTCGGAATTGGACGAAATCAACGCCCAGGGTCCTATTTTTGCACGAAGCTTCCAGAAGACCGGAGGGGAGACGAAGTGGGGCCACGGGGCGCCGACACAATAAGGCGGCGCGACCAAGGGGGGGGGGGGCGCCGCCCTAGTGTGTGGCCCCCCTGTCAGGCCTCCGACTCCGCCCTTCCGCCTACTTAAAGCCTCCGTCGCGAAACCCCCAGTACCGAGAGCCACGATACAGAAAACCTTCCAGAGACGCCGCCGCCGCCAATCCCATCTCGGGGGATTCGGGAGATCGCCTCCGGCACCTGCGCGGAGAGGGGAATCATCTCCCGGAGGTCTCTTCATCGCCATGATCGCCTCCGGATCGATGTGTGAGTAGTTCACCCCTGGACTATGGGTCCATAGCAGTAGCTAGATGGTCGTCTTCTCCCCATTGTGCTATCATGTTAGATCTTGTGAGCTGTCTATCATGATCAAGATCATCTATTTGTAATTCTACATGTTGTGTTTGTTGGGATCCGATGAATATTGAATACTATGTCAAATTGATTATCAATCTATCATATATGTTATTTATGTTCTTGCATGCTCTCCGTTGCTAGTAGAGGCTCTGGCCAAGTTGATACTTGTGACTCCAAGAGGGGGTATTTATGCTCGATAGTGGGTTCATGCCTCCATTAAATGCTGGGACGATGATGAGAAAGTTCTAAGGTTGTGGATGTCTTGTTGCTACTAGGGATAAAACATCGATGCTTTGTCTAAGGATATTTGTGTTGATTACATTACGCACCATACTTAATGCAATTGTCTCGTTGTTTACAACTTAATACTGGAGGGGTTCGGATGATAACTCTGAAGGTGGACTTTTTAGGCATAGATGCATGCTGGATAGCGGTCTATGTACTTTGTCGTAATGCCCTGGTTAAATCTCATAGTACTCATCATGATATATATATGTGCATTGTTATGCTTTCTTTATTTGTCAATTGCCCAACTGTAATTTGTTCACCCAACATTTGCTATCTTATGGGAGAGACACCACTAGTGATCTATGGACCCCGGTCCTATTCTTTACATCTGAAATACAAACTGCTGCAATTGTTCTTTACTGTTCTTTGCAAACAACCATCATCATCCACACTATACATCTAATCATTTGTCTACAGCAAGTCGGTGAGATTGACAACCTCGCTGTTACGTTGGGGCAAAGTTCTGTGATTGTGTTGTGCAGGTTCCACGTTGGCGCCGGAATCCCTGGTGTTGCGCCGCACTACACTCCTCCACCAACAACCTTCAACGTGCTTCTTGGCTCCTCCTGGTTCGATAAACCTTGGTTTCTTTCTGAGGGAAAACTTGCTACTGTGCACATCACACCTTCCTCTTGGGGTTTAAATCTACTTGAGATGTCAAACCAGTTGAGATGCCGAACCCAAAATCTTAATGCGAAGATTTAAACCCTTGCGTCTTTGAACCAGTTCTCGCTCAATTTCCTCTCACTCAATTCACTGGAAGCATCTCACTCAATTCACTGGAAGCATTGCACGACGAAAGCCCACTTGCTTTTCCTATTAGCATCGTCCTCTCTCTTCTCTTGCACCATTGCATTGAGTTATTGGCCACCTGTGGTAGATACTTGTCTGGCTCAACTAGGGTAAGGACTAAAAGTGAATAATTCTGACAGATTTTAAACCGTCTGGATCAACTAGGGTAAGGACAAAAAGTGAATAATTCTGACAGTTCAAGGTTTATTTTAAACCGAACAGAATTCTAGGATTAAAAGTGAACTTTCACAAGAATTCGAAGACCAAAAGTGGACTTCCTTCTTTGAGTCAGGGCTCAAGGCAAATTTACTGAAATTTAAGATCAGAAAATGTGGGCACGACAAAAGGAGTTCAGCTCATCTGCTCATGAACCAAAACCAGCATCACCATGATCCAAATCCAGCATCACCGCTACAGTTCATGATCCAAATCCAGCATCACCAAACAGCAACAAGATGCAGATTGTGATCACACTTGCACAGAACTTGACAGGACAAAGTTCTCTCATGAGAGAATGGGAAGTTAACAGAGACTGTGATCACACTTGCACATAACATTTACCTGACCCAGCATTGGCATAGCAAAAAATCATGAAGCAAACGATTCATCAGTAACAGAGTAGCAACCGAAGAGCAAAGTTGAACAGAGGAGGATTAGGTAGGTCAATGATCATTCTCTTGTTCATCCATTTTCCGATAACTAGGTCAATTGTTTTTCGTGAGCATTTCTTCCAAGTTTTTGAGCCAGCCCACGTACTGGATGCGCTCCTTCTGCAGCAAGTGTTCGCGAAGTGAGTTTGCCAGTTCAGAGTTAACGCCTCTTGCCATAAGGTATTCTTTCAGCGCAGTCTGCAGTTTAGGATCCAAATCTCTGCACCACGGAAGGAAAAGCAATGTCACTTAGTAGTGTGGGATCTGAAAGGAACAAGCGAACAGCTCATTCTTTTTGAGCTGTCTATGCAGGAACAACATGATCATAATGCATACAAACAACTAGTATAATTATCAACCACAAACAGAGGATTTCATGAATGAGTTCCAGAAAAAACTAGCTTCAAAATGCATATAAATGCTGCATCCAAATTTTTGTTCCGCACCTGGTCTTGGAAGAAACCATAGGGTACCATTAACAACATTGTATGTAACTGAATAGCATATGCATATCCTCTATTTAGTATGCTTTTGAGCACATTATTTGTTGAATAAAACAACAGAACAAAAAAGTAGGAAGTAGGCATTGGCCATCTTAAGCCCAGTCTGGCCCCAGCTTAATGTGCATCAAATGGGTTACAGCCCAAGAGGTGCTCAAACGAACGGTGCAAAGTACAAATAGATGAATAAGATTTCATATATCCTGAATTATTTCCTCCAAATTTATAGAGAAAAAGTCTCGCCAAATTTTTTGATTTAACCTAATCATTTAGGGCTCCTTTGATTCATAGGATAGGAAAATCATAGGAATAGGAAATTATAGGATTGGAATGTCGTGGCTACTTGAATCCTATGGGAAAATAAGTGTGTTTGATTGTAGCAAACGAAATTTTCCATGAGGTATGACCTCATGTTTTTTCCTATAGGATTTACACTACAAGATTCCTATAGGATATGTTCCTATGAATCAAACAACATGTGTAGGAAATTTTCCTATAGGATTCAAATCCTACACTATTCCTATGCAATTCCTATGAATCAAAGGAGACTTTACATCAAAATAGCGATGTCATTCCTGGTGATTTGCCATCTATTTTGATCCCTACACAAACGATACGTCATCCCATTCAATACAGCCTACTCTTCACTAATTCACTTTTTTTAATTGCAAAGCATTCAAGCAATGCCATTCCTGGTGATTTTCCATCTATTTTGATCTCTACCCGTACCATCAATCGAGAAATCTCTATATGTTCTCGTGCCTCGAACTTCACAACGGACAGAGGTAACGGTTCAAATTGGTAGCACAAGTTGCATGCAATATTGCACATAAGTACATGACTTGGGCCAGTCAGGTGCTACACTACATTCGTTCTGTACTTTTGATGCAATCTTACTTCCAAATTTGTATTAACTGAAGGAACAGTCTAATGCTTTGATCAAATATTGCACCCTGAGCAGCAATCTTAAGAAATTAGGTAAGGGAATGATCTTTGACTGTTAGGCGTAACCTGTAAGATAAACTTCAACACCCATCATATAGATCTACTTTGGGGTGTATTACCATTAAATTTGGTGCCCAAATCAAAGCAATCGCACAAATGTATGTTGCATTAATATTTCATGACAAAGAAGGATCAGCCACCTCTGCACGGATCTAATATCTAAATACCTGAATTGCTATCGGAATATTAAAGAGGAAAGCAACTATTCAACCGAAAATTGTGATGCAAGCAGTTATCTGTCCAACAACCCAACCCTGATAAATCTCCTTTATAAGATGATGGTTACAGCTAACGCAAGGAAATCTAAGGAAATGGAAGTACTGCAAGTGTTTCCTCGTCATTATGTTTAGGACTAAGACTAGTGGTCTCCACAGACTGCAACTAGAGTTTCAGACTTGCAGTTATTAATAGCACCGGTTTTGCGGCAAGAAACTATACGAAGCAATGACTCTTTTATAGCTAGTTAGCTACATCCAGATATTGAGAAATTTCAGTGAACAAAGGCACAGGCTCCTCCTTGGACCATTCATGAGAATTTCTGTTGTGGGAATTCCAATAAAAAACATACTAAAAATGCCGATCATTTTTTCATACAAATGCACTTTGGATCAAAGAAACGGTGCTGCCAAATCCCAAATGGATTGATTTTCTATCCACCAATTCCATAGGTATTTCAAATCCAACACAAGCTCTTCTCTACGCTGTTAGGGCACGATCGGGGCAATTTTCCTAGGTTCTAACCAAATGACGATACCTGCAACTTACTCATGTTTTTGGAAACAATGTCTTTTCCTTCAGTAAACCCCACTATATCAGTTCAGCTCACGCATTGTACACATACAGTAAACAAATCCACAGAAATTCAAACCAAGCGACGCAAGGAACGTTACCTGAAGTCGCGCCCTTCATACTTGCGGTCGCCACCGTCGCCAGGGAACTCGTGATACGAAAGGGCAGTTATGTCGTAGCCAGTAGCAGCGTCGCCGTCGCCCGCAGCCGCGCGGCAGTCGAAGCGCAGCAGCGGGTCCACCCCCGGCTTGCTGACGAAGACCTTCATGAGCGCGTCCCTGGGCAGCGGCTCGTCGCCCTCGAACCGCAGCGGGGCGAGCAGCGCGGACACGAGGACCTCCTCGGTGTCTCCGCCTCCGCGGCGGCGCAGGAGCACGTCTTGCGCGCGCGGCGCGTCCGACACGGCGGCGAAGTCGTTGATGTCCTGCGAAATGGGGAGGGAGGCGTGAGTGGCGCCGGATTGGGGCGGTGCATCGGTGGTGGGGGGGATGGGGCGGGGGAAGGGTACCTGGGAATGGAGGGAAGGGGGAGAAGAGGAGGGGGAGGAGGAGAGCTCGTGGGCGATCTCCGTGCGCAGGGCCGGTAGGAGGCCGTCGTCCTTGGCGCCGCGGCGGCGCCGGCGGAGGGCCGCGGAGGCGGACGTGCTCAGGCGGCGCAGGAACATCGCGCCGGGATGGAGATCGGTCGCGGCTCGAGCCTGGTTCGGTGTGGTTCGTCCGCGAACCGGGTGATCACGGATTCACGGTCAGATTCGATGTGATCATGTGAGCGTACCACGGTCTCACAATTCATGAAACAGAAAATTTGCACTGCCTCAGACTTGCAAGGATGAAAATGAAGCGAAGATAGTGTCACATTTTATTTTTCTAGCTCTTTAAAAGCAAAAAATAAATACAGAAACCATATACAAAACAAAATAAAAAATAAACACTCCACCTATTCGAATTAATTGAGTTAACTTTGTGTACATACGGATGTATCTAGACATGTTTGCTGACTACTAGCATCTATATGTAGATAAAGTTGAGACAATCAATATAAATCAGAGAGACTATTGTTAAAAATAGATACGGATCAAATATGATATGGATAGAGAGCTGTGAAGGAGTTCGCCAGAACAAGAGAATCATCCAATAATGCAAATAATCTCATGCATTCAAGCAAACACACAAACTATTTCCTAACTAGAGGCTGGGCGCCCCATGGGGCGCCTCCTCACCGTACAGTGGCACTCCAATCATGGACTAATCTCGCTCCTAGCAGATTTTGTACCGTCCAGTTGCAAGTTTGAAATCCTTGCAAGTTTGAAATTCTGAGCCAGACAGTTGATGTCGATCAAATCTAGTTTTATGCTAAAATATATCAGGCCAATGCATTTTATTATCCATATCCAGTATCTAGGAGCATGAAAAAGACATGTTCCCTTTGTCCCAAATTAATTGACTCCGTGTAGGAGCACAGACCTCATTATTTTGGTACCACATGAGGCTAGCCAGATGTGAGATAGATGACAGATAATTCAGAGTAAAAATGTATAAAATGTAATAAAAAAATCCACACTGCTCATGTGCAAGTTGACAAGTTGTGACCAATATATATTGTATAATACGAAAATTGGTATCGGACACGTTAAGACTTGATACAATACATCATCGATACATAAACAAAACCAAGGATGTAACTTGCCAGCTGCACTCCCATTTTTCCTTTTTTACTTTGTCCCGTGGTCATCTGCTCCCTCGGCATGCAAGGATGTAATGCCTGCATTAAACTGGATTACTTGCACCTTGCAACTGATAAAAGAGTGATAGAAGGGAGAGCATGTCCACTGTCAAATAATGAAGGGACAACTTGATCAATCGTAGATGTCTCCTTTTAAGGTTGTACCTCGAAATGATTGGATAGCTAGCTTGATTTTATAGAAAAAATCTGAAGGTTTTGTGACAATTTTGAAATTCTTTGAGAAACTGAACAACCCAACCAATCATGAATACTTCAGAGTTGCTGCACTGGCCATCTGATGAAGTAACAGTGCAAGCTTTCATATTTGGCAGGTGAACATAGCTCTTTCCTCTTTATGTTTACCATGAAAGAATGGGCCAAATAATTTTATCAATATAAGCTCAGTTGAGTGGCAATGCTAACTGTAAATCTGTGTATCCTAGTCTAGAATACCATAGATCATCTTTTTTTTTGTGTCATACTAACCACCACCCTTGATCCAAAAAAAAAAAAAAAAATCTGCCCAACTATTGTACATGAAAGATACAATGTGAAATGGAACAACTGGAAAGAAGAAAACGTACCTGAATCTGAATGTTTAGGATCCATGAATCACTGGCTAAAGTGAAATGAAAAAATAAAAAGGATATGAAGTGTTAAGGTTGCAGGAAGATAAGCCGGCATAATGGAGAGATTTCTTAACCTAACATAGCTAATCTAACCTGAACATATTGTACATTCTAAAGATGCTAGCAATCATTTTCACTAATGGGAAACAAAAAAGGTAAATGATGAACACATCACAGAATATCACGAGGCAAAGCAACCCATTTTACAAAAGGTAAGCAAAACAGACCAGTACACATCTGGAAATGCTAGCAGTGCGTTTCTCTATAAGTGAAACATAAACGGACAGTAAGAAGAACAGCGGTACCGAATCACAAAGCTGTCAAGCGAAAAAGAAAAAAACTGCGTGTGTGTGCAACGGTTAACCAACCCAGATAGTTACACTGAATGTGCTAGTAAATAAATTTCTACGTGATGTTAGTGCAGAAAGAAACCAGGTATAACCGAAGCCTTGAATAACCGAAGCCTTGAGTACAAATAATGTAGCAAGATGCTCAGTACAAAAGATACAGTCTATGAACCTGGAAGGTCAAAAGTAAATGATTTGTATTTTTACATTATCTAGATCCTAGCTAAGAGAAACAAAACTATGGACACATCAACTGGATTCTTTGTTAGTATCAAAAAATATAAATTTCTGAATAGCAAACTCACATCGGCAATCTAGGAGACCATAGATATCTTGACTAAACTTATCGTAGGTTGCATCAGCAAATAAAACAGAAAAGAGCATGGTCAACTAACTGGGATATAAAACTGTACTGTAATCGTAATTTGCAGGTCTTCTTAACCTTCTCGTGTGCCAAATTAAGGATTTCTGCTTGTGTATAAATGTGGTACTACATTAGAAAATGAATCAATCAATGTGCCATTTCTATAATGCATTCACTCATGGAAAGAGAAATGGAAAATCTTGAAGGATCAAGGCATGTGTCATGATGATAACTGACGGAGTCACACATTTTATATGGTTATTCATAATTTAGAACAAACACACTCCGCCACGACATGCTTAACGAGTACCCACCTTTTTAGTAGACAAAATTATCAATAGAATATACGGAAAATAATAAGAGCAGATCTACAACAAAGGGAAAAATAAGTCATGTAAATCAGTTCTCGGAATAGCTGCCTATTTTAGTGTTGATTTTACTTAGAGCTCATGGTCCTTTCTTGTGGATGCATATCCTAACATTACGCAAGCTTAATGAGGAAGTATAACCCATCATTCCCAGATGATTTAATTATGTGTGGACTCCCAAGTGTATATTCAGAACCACATACATTGTTCAAGACCTTAAACTTTTTGACAGAGGCCAATGTGGATCGCAAACAGGCTGTGCAGTCATGGAAATGAACAACCAAATCGGTTGGGTGGTTATTCAGGAGGAAGCCAGGGAGGATGATACAAAAGCCTGAAATTTATTACCTCAACTGCTGCATCTTGGCTACTACATAGCATAATCCCTCAATAATTCTTCAAAGGTATCAATAAACTGCATGGCTGTCATAGTATGACAACAACATTGAGAAATAAACAATAGAGGCACAAGAATTCTCACATGCCTGTTCTAATCCGGGAGACGATATGCGCTGCCCTGTTCTAACCACATGTCTATTAGGATGTTGCAAGCACGGCAGAGCAATGTTCTACTGAAATCTTCTGCAGAATCAAAATTAAACGATAACATGGAGTAAAACTGAATGCATGATACGTATAATTATCATAACCAGAAAAAATGTTTCTTCGCTACAAATGTATACAGGCAAGAAATACCTCATCATCAAGTAAAATCAATGCTCCATGAGACCATCATCTCTTGCCATATCCCATAGGCATAAAACCAAGATACCAATAGGCCATTATCCACCACCAGGTTAATTAAGAATATGAGAGAACCATGTAAAACTTAAATATAAATCAATTTCACCAAACTAAGATAGTGAGTATCTACTCAATTAGTTAACAATTTATCAACCAAACACCAGTCAAATGGCTAGCAGCCTACAAAATTTCTAAAGCGTCCATAAACTGCACCTAAATCCATACCTTTCCTGAGACGAGCTCTTTGTTTCCTTTCTCAATCTCAATCCATTTTCCTTCATTCATAAGCAGAAGAGAGAAAAAAATGAGAGAGAAATAGGGACGTCAACAATGGCCATGGATATCACATATATGTATGAAATCAAATTTACCAAACAGGAAAAAAGGAAGAACTCACCCAAGAAAGCGATAGGTCGTGAGGCGTAGATGACATCCTTGCATCACGCCAAAGATATTTGTCTAGAGCTGGAAGAGGACTTCTTTAACAAACTTGCGTTACAATAGAAGACAAAGTTAAATTTATCCAGTATTCATCCGTAGGGGGGGGGGGATAATGGCAGCTGCTAAATAGTTTCACCTACTGTTGCTGCAACACATTGTAAACCTTCTTATTTTGCAACCATCCTACATCACAATCTCCCTTGGCCTCCATCCTTTATTTGTATCTTGGATAGTATCACTGCAATCTATAAAAAGAAGTAGGGCAGTAACATTATGCTCAATTTATCCAGCTGCTTACTATGCAAAGTAGGGGAACATGTTTAGTGCAACTTGCGGAGATGTGCTCTACCAAAAACCACATTACCTGGACGACACCCACCGCCAAGGCAAGCCGATGATGCAGGTATCGAGCCTCCTCGAGCAGCCGCTGGTGCGTCACCATGTCCTCCACCCTCTCCACGTTCACATCCAACGCGTACCTTTGAGAACGGACAACGAACACGCATGAGGGCCGCCGCCAGCAGTACAGTGCAAAAGAATAGGCAGGTAGGGGAGGAGAAACTTACTGGGAGGTGGTGGAAGTGCGCCCAGGGCACATCCTGGATCGGCAGCGAGATCTCCGCCACGCCAGCGATGTCGGCGTCGGCTCGTCGTATACCTTGAGGCGCGGCCCTGCTCTTCCATCCGCCATCGACCCGCACCGATCTCCTGCTGCAGCAGCTGCGGACATGGCGGCGGCTGAGGCGGCCACAACGGGGAAGAAAACAACGCCTGGCGCCGGCGCAGAGGAGGAGCCGGAGCAGAAACCGGCAGCCGCTTGGGGGGAGGAGAAGCGCGCGTGGTGGCGGCGGGGATGTGATTCCGTCGGCGCAAAGTTGAGGGGAGGCCAGGGCCGGCGGTGGCAGCAGTCCTACGCGAGAAGCAATGTGGATAGGGTTTCGCTGGGTCGGGACCTTTTTTCACCTTGTTCTGATCCTCTTTTTTTTTCTCTCTTAGCTTAGCCAGTCACGCTGTGACACGTTGACCAATCGCTGCAATGAAGAGAGGCCAGCGCCCAGCCCGTGAGTGTCTCGTGGCTATCGTGGAGAGCTCTCAGATAGGGCAAAGGGGCACGCACTTGCTTGTTCTCAATTCTAGCATGTACATGATTTACCAACGAATCAGGGAAGCATTGGCGTAGCTATGTGTAGGTGAGAGGGGGCCACCGCCCCCAAGTTTGGAAGATTCTTTAAAGACAAAATTATTTTAGGGACTAAGATGGAAAAAAGTGGTGTCTTTTGACCCCCCAACCCACACACCCCCAAACATTCCTCTTTTCTCTCCCCCCCCCTCGATTACATGTAGGAAATACATGGTTGCCAATTTTGGCTTAACAAGCCCATGTGGTGGGCCATTGATTGGACCATACACATCAACCCTAAAACAGAAAATCCATATTAATTGGAGGCGGAAATTCCGTTTCCATGTATGTTTCATCGAAAAAACACGGTTATGTTTTCGTGTCCATTTCTGTAACGTTGGAAACTTTCCATATTGTAACTAGACGTCATTGACACATTTTCCTTGCAGCCCCTCACAAATCGGGTAATCTGTCTACTGTCTAATTTGCATCAAAAGACGCACACGAAAAATTGGTGGCCTTGCGGGAGGACGATCGCCTCCTTGCCGCCACGCGATTGGACACCCTCGTGAGCAGCGGCTAGCGCAACGCACGGTGCGGCCTACTCCTCCCAAAGCAGTGGTGTCGCCCACTCTTCAAAACAACGCCGATGCAGAGAAATTTCGATATGTATACCATACGGGAGAGAAGGAAACTATTTTATCCTATGGTTTGGAAGAAACGGATTTACTCCATGAGATGGTAATAATTCATTCGCTTCATCCAATTCCATATTTTCCAACTTTAATGTTTTTTTTTTCTAAAATGAAGTTTGATCAAGTTTTTAAGAAAAAATATTAATATGTACAATCCAAAATCAACAATGTTAGATACATCATGAAATATATTTTATATGATATCTAACATTGTAGTTATTGATAGTTTTTTTTAATATGGTTAAATTTTACTTGGTTTGACTTTTCCGATTAAAATAAGCTTTTTTTACACAAAGATGTCTCTTTATTCATTTAAAATAGAAGTTACATCACTGATTAAGAGAGGCACAATAGAACTTGGGGGCTCATCTAACCATACTTGTTGATCAGATTCTCGAGCTAGCCTAGCTAATTCATGAGCTACCGAGTTTGCCTCACGAAAAATATGATTAAATTTAACCTTCAGAAATTTAAAAGTTAGGTGATAGCAGTCATCAAGGATTGCAACTGAAGCTCTATTAAAATAAGATTTATTCATTGGAACAGATGGAGTAGAAGTTTTCATTCACTCAAAGTTCTAACAAATCATTACGGGCCTTCACATTCCTATGGAACAGTCATTCTCATTCTTATGCTAAAACCGCTGCATTGCCGAAATGCTCGTTAGCTGCTTTGCCGAACGATAGGAAAAACAATCTCATCTCCAGCAGCGCGACGCAAATGGTCGTTTTCGTCCGCCGTGACCGGAAATGCGTCTGGCACCCTCTCCAGCGGAGCGACGCAAAGTGACCGGGCCGTCCGCGGAGACGCAAACCTGGCCCAAATATGCGCCTCGGATGCGTCTCCGCGGACACTGCGCGGACGCCGAAAGTGTCCGCTCGTATCCGGCGGACGCTTCGTCGGGCCCGCTCGGCGGCGACCCTGCGTCGATGCGTCTTCTCAAACGCGCTGCGGCCGGCGCCGGCTGCGTCGCTTGGCGGTCCGCGCCACGTTAATGGCGATGCCTCGGCTGCCGAGCGGCCGCGAGCCCACCTCCGCCAACCACGTTAATGGCGTCGCCACGCGTCCCGCGGCCACCGCATGCCTCCGGCCTATATAAAGGGGCCGCGCCTTCTTCTACCTCATCCACTCCTCCATAGAAAACCTAGCCGCCACAAAGCTCCAGCGTTCCGCCGCCTAGGTGTTCCTGTGACGCAGCCCGACCCCGCGAGGAAGACCATGGCGGGTCCCGGTGGCCGGCGAGGCGGTCGAGGCCGCGGCCCCGGACGGCCCCGGGGACGGGCGGGGGCCGCCGTGGTGGAGAGCTACGGCCCCACGCTCGCCGTCGCTCGCGCCCTCTTCGTCTTCCTCCGACGTGGAGGGACGCCGCTCGAGTTCCTCCTCCGCATCGACGACGACCCGCTCGGTATCAAGCGTCTCCCGGACAAGTTCGCCGAGTTCGTCGACGGCGTCGAGCCGCGCATTTGCGGCTACGGGAGGCCGACCGCAACTTCGCCGGCCGGGCCGTGGAGGTCCCGTTCGACGGGCGGGGCAAGATGTACTTGCACACCGGGTGGGGCAAGTTCGCCCGGGACCCGGCGCTCGAGCCCGGCTGCCAGCTCACCTTCCTCTACGAGGGAGACGGTGAGATGGTCGTCAAGGTCTTCGACGACACGGCCTGCCGCAGGCACTACCACACCGGCGAATCCGAGTCGGACTCCGATAGTTCGAACGTAGAGTGTTCTTGCTTCGCAGCGAATCTGGCTACGGGCCAGACGAAGCCGTAGTGGAAGGTTTACGTCCGTTCGCCATCGGTAGAACCAACAAGGGCACCGTCAATCCTCCCGCTGGATTTTTCGGTTTGGGTGATCTGGGTGTGCCCTCGAATGTTCTTTCTTGGCGACGAACATACGGAAATCAACACAACTCGGTTTCTATTTTTAAAATATTTATATTTGTGTCCACCATGGTGCAAACTATGTATTAGTTTGTGTAAACCATGTTCCAAACTATGTATTAGTTTGTGTAAAATAATCTTCCAATTTGTAATATTTGGAAGTATGTTAAAATGAAAAAGAGAAGAAAAAAAATTGCGTCGGGCCGCTGGAGCCAACCCCAGACGGAAATGGACACGCGGACGAAAACGATCATTTAATTTCAACGTCCGCTGCGCGACGCAAACGGACGCGCGCGGACATTAAAATACGTCGCGCTGCTCGAGATGCCCTCACTCTTCATCGCACACTTTATTTTTCCCGCTGCCCACGACTACGAGCCGTATCTGACTTCTCGAAACTGTATTTTAGAAACTAATCTTTCAGAGCAAGAAAAACAGTTAGGCCGGTGATACGCGTCGTGGCACGGGTGGTCAGATCCTGATTGCGATGCTCCACTTACTGGCCGTGCCGTACGGCAAGTAATTTGGCGTTCGTGCCACTGTTTCCGCCGTACGCTATGACAGCTACCTAGGCGGAGGCCCCAACATCACAAACTTGGTCGCATGGACAGGGCAAGCACGGGCGAAACAAAGTCACTCGCTCGCACGTACACCATCGTGCAAAGCACAGTCCATATCCGGCTACACGAGAGATTTTTCTGGGGTGTTTGGTTAACCCTAATCAGAGCATCTCCAGTCACGTCTCCCAAAACATTTCTTGAAGCGATTTAGGGCATGCCGGACCAAAAAACGTTCCCAGCCGCGTCCCTCAAAGCCCTTTTTTATCCGGCACGTCCCGATATGGTGTCCGGCGCACGAGCCCGTCCCCGCCCCACACGGGACGCACCGGGGACGCCGGACGCACCGAAAAGCGAGGCGGGGAATGGCGGGGCCGACCCATCAGCGGCAGAATTGAATTTTAACCTAACTGTCGCCTACCTCGCGACGGAAGTTATTGGCGCGCAGCGACGGTGCAGTTCCCGCAGAGGCGCAGCGAAGCGTCTCGTCGCCGCCTAGCTCTGCGTGCCGGCGTTAATGAGCGTCACCGCTCCCCCGCCTCCCTCCGACCTATAAAAAAGGGCCGCCTCTCATCGTCCGTCTCACACACAAACCCTAGCGCCTCTCTCCCTAACCCTAGCCACCACCATCTCAAGAGTCGACGCCATGGCTGGTAGAGGCGGAGGCCGAGCTCGCAGCCGTGGTCGTGGTCGTGGCCGCGGTAGAGCTGCACGCTCGCCGTCGCCTGCGACATCGTCGTCGTCCTCATCGTCGGACAGACATGACGAGGAAGGGCCCGTGCTGTTCGAGTTCATCGTCGTCATCAAGGGCGACCCACACGGCATCCAGAGGCTGCCGGACGACTTCGCTGACTTCGTCGTCGACGACGAGCGCTCGGGCTCGCTGCATCTGCGCGAGGATGGTTGCCACTACTGCCGGTGGATCGTCGACGTGATCTACGACGCGCGCGGCAAGATGTACCTCCACATCGGCTGGGAGAAGTTCGCGCGCTACCACCGCCTCGAAGTCGGCTTCATGCTCGTGTTCTCCTACTTCGGCGACAGGGACGTTGATACGTCTCCGACGTATCGATAATTTCTTATGTTCCATGCCATATTATTGATGATACCTACATGTTTTATGCACACTTTATATCATATTCGTGCATTTTCTGGAACTAACCTATTAACAAGATGCCGAAGAGCCGGTTGCCGTTTTCTGCTGTTTTTGGTTTCGAAATCCTAGTAACGAAATATTCTCGGAATTGGACGAAATCAAGACTCGTGGTCCTATTTTTCCCGGAGCCTTCCGGAACACCCGAGAGCCGCCGGAGGAAGCCCGGGGGCCCCACACCACACCCGGCGCGGCCGGAGGGGGCCGCGCTGCCCTATGGTGTGGGCCCCCCAGGCCCCCTCCGAGGCTGCCCTTCCGCCTTTTTAAAGCCTCCGTCGCGAAAACCCCGAGGCGAAAAAACCACGATACGGAAAACCTTCCGGAGCCGCCGCCATCGCGAAGCCAAGATCCGGGGACGAGAGTCTCTGTTCGGCACGCTGCCGGAACGGGGAAGTGCCCCGAAGGCTTCTCCATCGACACCGCTGCCATCTCGACCGCCATCTTCATCACCGCTGTTGCTCCCATGAGGAGGAGTAGTTCTCCATCGAGGCTCGGGGCTGTACCGGTAGCTATGTGGTTCATCTCTCTCCTATGTACTTCAATACAATAATCTCATGAGCTGCCTTACATGATTGAGATTCATATGATGATGCTTGTAATCTAGATGTCATTATGCTAGTCAAGTGAGTTTTACTTATGTGATCTCCGGAGACTCCTTGTCCCACGTGTGTAAAGGTGACGAGTGTGTGCACCGTGTGGGTCTCTTAGGCTATATTTCACGGAATACTTATTCACCGTTATGAATGGCATAGTGAAGTGCTTATTTATATCTCTTTATGATTGCAATGTATTTTGTATCACAATTTATCTATGTGCTACTCTAGCAATGTTATTAAAGTAGTTTTATTCCTCCCGCACGGTGTAATGGTGACAGTGTGTGCATCCGTGTTAGTACTTGGCGTATGCTATGATTATGATCTCTTGTAGATTATGAAGTTAACTATTGCTATGATGGTATTAATGTGATCTATTCCTCCTACATAGCATGAAGGTGATGAAGGAGATATGCCCTAGAGGCAATAATAAAGTGGTTATTATTTATATCTTTATGTTTATGATAAATGTTTATATATCATGCTAGAATTGTATTAACCAAAACATTAGTACATGTGTGATATGTAGACAAACAAGAAGTCCCTAGTATGCCTCTTAAACTAGCTTGTTGATTAATGGATGATTAGTTTCATAATAATGAACATTGGATGTTATTAATAACAAGGTTATATCATTGTGTGAATGATATAATGGACACACCCAATTAAGCGTAGCATAAGATCTCGTCATTAAGTTATTTGCTATAAGCTTTCGATACATAGTTACCTAGTCCTTATGACCATGAGATCATGTAAATCACTTATACCGGAAAGGTACTTTGATTACACCAAACACCACTGCGTAAATGGGTGGCTATAAAGGTGGGATTAAGTATCCGGAAAGTATGAGTTGAGGCATATGGATCAACAAGTGGGATTTGTCCATCCCGATGACGGATAGATATACTCGGGCCCTCTCGGTGGAATGTCGTCTAATGTCTTGCAAGCATATGAATGAGTTCATAAGAGACCACATACCACGGTACGAGTAAAGAGTACTTGTCGGAGACGAGGTTGAACAAGGTATAGAGTGATACCGAAGATCAAACCTCGGACAAGTAAAATATCGCGAGACAAAGGGAATTGGTAATATATGTGAATGGTTCATTCGATCACTAAAGTCATCGTTGAATATGTGGGAGCCATTATGGATCTCCGGATCCCGCTATTGGTTATTGGTCGGAGTGAGTACTCAACCATGTCCGCATAGTTCTCGAACCGTAGGGTGACACACTTAAAGTTGGATGTTGAAATGGTAGCACTTGAATATGGAATGGAGTTCGAATATTTGTTCGGAGTCCCGGATGAGATCCCGGATATCACGAGGAGTTCCGG
>NC_061512.1:1387304-1419775 GCF_022539505.1 Lolium rigidum | reverse complement strand
GCGCAGAAAGTGTAACTCAAGTAACATCAAGAGATGAAGCATCAACATCATAATTTGTTCTAATGATAGAATCATAAGGTACCTTCATTCTCTTTCTAGGGAAGTGTTCCATACCTTTCTTGAGAGGAAATTGATATTTAATATTACCTTCCTTCATATCAATAGTAGCACCAACGGTTCGAAGAAAAGGTCTTCCCAATATAATGGGGCAAGATGCATTGCATTCAATATCCAAGACAACAAAATCAACGGGGACAAGGTTATTGTTAACCATAATATGAAAATTATCAACTTTCCCCAAAGGTTTCTTTTTAGCATTATCAGTGAGATTAACATCCAAATAACAGTTTTTCAATGGTGGCAAGTCAAGCATATCATAGACTTTTTTAGGCATAACGAAATACTTGCACCAAGATCACATAAAGCATTACAATCAAAATCTTTGATTCTCATTTTAATGATGGGCTCCCAACCATCCTCTAGCTTTCTAGGAATAGAAGTTTCAAGTTTTAGTTTCTCTTCTCTAGCTTTTATGAGAGCATTTGTAATATGTTTTGTGAAAGCCAAATTTATAGCGCTAGCATTGGGACTCTTAGCAAGTTTTTGCAAGAACTTTATAACTTCAGAGATGTGGCAATCATAAATCTAAATCATTACAATCTAAAGCAATGGGATTATCATCCCCAAGGTTGGAAAAAATTTCAGCAGTTTATCACAAGCGGTTTCAGCGGTTTAGCGGTTCAGGTAATTTTGCGGCTTTGCACTAGGAGTAGAAGCATTGCCAACACCAATTATTTTATCATGGATAGTAGGAGGTGCAGCAACATATGAATCATTAGCATTGCTAGTGGTGGTAATCGTCCAAACTTTAGCTACATTTTCCTTTTTAGCTAGTTTTTCATTTTCTTCTCTATCCCACCTAGCACGCAGTTCAGCCATTAATCTTATATTCTCATTAATTCTAACTTGGATGGCATTTGCTGTAGTAACAATTTTATTTTCAATTTCCCTATTAGGCATAACTTTAGATTTCAAAAGATCAACATCAGAGGCAAGACTATCAACTCTAGAAACAAGAATATCAATTTTATTGAGCTTTTCCTCAACAGATTTGTTAAAGGCAGTTTGTGTACTAATAAATTCTTTAAGCATGGCTTCAAGTCCAGGGGGTGTATTCCTATTATTGTTGTAAGAATTCCTATAAGAATTAGCATAACCATTACCATTATTATAAGGATATGGCCTATAGTTATTACTAGAATTGTTCCGATAAGCATTGTTGTTGAAATTATTATTTTTAATGAAGTTTACATCAACATGTTCTTCTTGTGCAACCAATGAAGCTAATGGAACATTATTAGGATCAACATTAGTCCTATCATTCGCAAGCATAGACATAATAGCATCAACCTTATCATTCAAGGAAGAGGATTCTTCAACAGAATTTACCTTCTTACCTTGTGGAGCTCTTTCCGTGTACCATTCAGAGTAATTAACCATCATATTATCAAGAAGCTTTGTTGCTTCACCAAGAGTGATGGACATAAAGGTACCTCCAGCAGCTGAATCCAATAAATTCCGCGAAGAAAAATTTAGTCCTGCATAGAAGGTTTGGATGATCATCCAAGTAGTCAGTCCATGGGTTGGGCAATTTTTAACCCGAGATTTCATTCTTTCCCAAGCTTGAGCAACATGTTCATTATCTAATTGTTTAAAATTCATTATGCTACTCCTCAAAGATATAATTTTAGCAGGGGGATAATATCTCCCAATAAAAGCATCCTTGCATTTAGTCCATGAATCAATACTATTCTTAGGCAGAGATAGCAACCAATCTTTAGCTCTTCCTCTTAATGAGAAAGGAAACAATTTTAATTTTATAATGTCACCATCTATATCTTTATACTTTTGCATTTCACATAGTTCAACAAAATTATTGAGATGGGCAGCAGCATCATCAAAACTAACACCAGAAAATTGCTCTCGCATGACAAGATTAAGTAAAGCAGGTTTAATTTCAAAGAATTCTGCTTGTAGTAGCAGAGTGGAGCAATAGGTGTGCATAAGAAATCATTATTATTTGTGCTAGTGAAGTCACACAACTTAGTATTTTCAGGGTTGGCCATTTTAGCAATAGTAAATAAAGCAAACTAGATAAAGTAAATGCAAGTAAACTAATTTTTTTGTGTTTTTGATATAGCAAACAAGACAGTAAATAAAGTAAAACTAGCAACTAATTTTTTTGTGTTTTGATATAATGCAGCAAACAAAGTAGTAAATAAAATAAAGCAAGACAAAAACAAAGTAAAGAGATTGAGAAGTGGAGACTCCCCTTGCAGCGTGTCTTGATCTCCCCAGCAACGGCGCCAGAAAAAGAGCTTGATGGCGTGTATTTCACACGTTCGTTGGGCAACCCCAAGAGGAAGGTATGATGCGCACAGCGAGCAAGTTTTCCTCGAGAAAGAAACCAAGGTTTATCGAACCGGGAGGAGCCAAGAAGCACGTTGAAGGTTGATGGCGGCGGGATGTAGTGCGGCGCAACACCGGAGATTCCGGCGCCAACGTGGAACCTGCACAACACAACCAAAGTACTTTGCCCCAACGAAACAGTGAGGTTGTCAATCTCACCGGCTTGCTGTAACAAAGGATTAACCGTATTGTGTGGAAGATGATTGTTTGCAGAGAAAACAGTAAAAACAAGTATTGCGAGCAGATTTGTATTTCGAGTATTAAAGAATGGACCGGGGTCCACAGTTCACTAGAGGTGTCTCTCCCATAAGATAAAAGCATGTTGGGTGAACAAATTACAGTCGGGCAATTGACAAATAGAAAGAGCATAACAATGCACATACATGACATGATAAGTATAGTGAGATTTAATTGGGCATTACGACAAAGTACATAGACCGCCATCCAACTGCATCTATGCCTAAAAAGTCCACCTTCGAGGTTATCATCCGAACCCCTCCAGTATTAAGTTGCCAAACAACGGACAATTGCATTAAGTATGGTGCGTAATGTAATCAACAACTACATCCTCGGACATAGCGCCAATGTTTTATCCCTAGTGGCAACAGCACAACACAACCTTAGAACTTTCTCGTCATTGTCCCGGTGTCAATGCGGGCATGAACCCACTATCGAGCATAAGTACTCCCTCTTGGAGTTAAAAGTAAAAACTTGGCCGAGCCTCTACTAGAAACGGAGAGCATGCAAGATCATAAACAACACATGTATAATAACTTGATAATTAACATGACATAGTATTCTCTATCCATCGGATCCCGACAAACACAACATATAGAATTACAGATAGATGATCTTGATCATGTTAGGCAGCTCACAAGATCCAACAATGAAGCACAATGAGGAGAAGACAACCATCTAGCTACTGCTATGGACCCATAGTCCAGGGGTAGACTACTCACTCATCACTCCGGAGAGCGACCATGGCGGTGTAGAGTCCTCCGGGAGATGATTCCCCTCTCCGGCAGGGTGCCGAGGCGATCTCCTGGATCCCCCGAGATGGGATCGGCGGCGACGGCGTCTCGGTAAGGTTTTCCGTATCGTGGCTCTCGGTATCGGGGGTTTCGTCACGGAGGCTTTAAGTAGGCGGAAGGGCAAGTCAAGAGGCGGCACGGGGGCCCACACCATAGGCCGGCGCGGCCGAGGTGGGGCCGCGCCGCCCTAGGGTTTGGCCACCCCGTGGCCCCTCTTCGTCTCGTCTTCGGACTTCTGGAAGCTTCGTGGAAAAATAGGCCCCTGGGCTTTGATTTCGTCCAATTCCGAGAATATTTCGTTACTAGGATTTCTGAAACCAAAAACAGCAGAAAACAACAACTGGCACTTCGGCATCTTGTTAATAGGTTAGTTCCAGAAAATGCACGAATATGACATAAAGTGTGCATAAAACATGTAGGTATCATCAATAATATGGCATAGAACATAAGAAATTATCGATACGTCGGAGACGTATCAACTACCAATTCCTACCCGAGGCACCCAAGGAGATCCCGCACGGATACGCGTGCGCGTACGTACCGGACTGCAACACCTGGGCACTCTCGAACCAGGCCGCAATATCAGGGGCCTCTGGGACGGCAGGAGGAACGTCGAGAGCCGATCTCGAGAAGCAATCGTGGCTAGCTAAATACGCCACTCCGGCAAACCTCCACAGCCCAGCTCCTGCAGTTGGCTCAGAACCGGAAAAGCAAGCATGGCTGGTTAAGTATGCCACCCCGGCGAATCTTCAGGGTTCGACACCTTCAGCCATCACAGCGGATCAGATTTGTGCAATCCTGAAAGATCAGTTTGGCATGATGCCGAAAAGGAAGACGTTCGGCTACACCAAGCCGTACCCCCAACGACTACGAACTGATCCCGCTACCACCCAAATATCGGCTCCCGGACTTCACAAAGTTTAGTGGATCGAGATGGTTCCAGCTCCATCGAGCATGTGAGCCGATATTTGGCACAGCTGGGCACTATCTCGGTGTCGGACGAGCTGCGTGTGAGGTTCTTCTCACAGTCCCTCACGAGATCGGCTTTCGGGTGGTACACATCTACGCCACCAAACTCGGTCCGGACTTGGAAGCAGCTTGGAAGAGCAGGTTCCACCTTCGGCATCACTCGAAGCTTCCGAGGCTGGTATTGCCGATCTTGCTCAAGTACGACGAAGCGCGGGAAACCGTGGCGTAATACATCCAGCGCTTCAGGACCATTAGGAACCGATGCTTTTCGGTTCACGTAAGCGAAAAAGAAGCAGTCGAGTTGGCGGTGGTGGGTCTCTCATCATCTATTAAGGACGTGGCCTCCCAAGCAGACTACCCTTCGTTGGCGCACATGGTGCAGAAGCTGTCAGCATATGAGCAGCGCCACCCAGATGTTTACCAGGACAAATTCAAGCGTGCGGTGGCCCTGGTTGAGGCAGACGAAGATGAAGGCGCTATGGGAGATCAGGAGGTAGCAGTAGCTGAATGGACTCGGGCGGCAAACCCCGTGTCCTGTAAGTGGGTAAAGCCACAAGTGCCTCCAAAAGGGTTCGACTTCGACGTGACCAAGACGGAGCAGATTTTTGATCTCTTACTCACGGAGAAGCATATAAAGGTACCCGAAGGCCACAAGTTCCCCACGGTGCAAGAGCTGAACGGAAAGCCATACTGCAAATGGCATAACACGTTCTCCCACACCACCAACGACCGGCGGTGTGGCGGCAGCAGATCCAAATGGCGATAGAAAATGGGCGGTTGATTTTTAACCGATACGCCATGAAGGTCGACACACACCCTTTCCCCGCCGTTAACATGGTGGAGTATACTTACCACGAAGGTTGCCAGCCAGGGTCTTCGTTCGGTATCAACATGGTAGGATCTCGGACACCACGGCGGCAAGGATGGAGATGAGGGCAGCCTGCTCTCATAGCAAAGATACGGAGGAAGCCGCTCCGGCGATCGGCTCCGCCAAGATGGCAAGCGCTACGTGACGGAGGGAGAAGTGAAGAACATAAGATATCAGCGACCTCTCTCTCGATCACCTCCTCAACAAGTATGTGAGTCAGTATGACCAACGCCGACGGTCCAGCAATGATGATGAAAGAGATCGTCTGGCTAGAGAAGCCAGAAGACATCGTCGGCATAATCGCGATGAGGAGGAGCACGAACGTTGTGCCAACGAAAAGGCAAGGGAGCGGGACGACGAGGACAGGACCTGGGATTGTCCCTTCTTCGGACACTTGCTGGGATTCGGGAATGAGCCGATTGCCAACAATCGGCAATTGCCCAGAATGCAACCGGAAGAAGAAGGAGGCAGCCAATGTGTCCGTGTTCGAGCGCTTAGGGCCTCTCCCACCACAAAGCAAACGCGCTGAGTCCCCTCGATGGGAAGTTCTCGAGGATTCAGAAAACGAGGGACAAGAAGAAGAAGAAGACAGGTACCACCGGCCAAGGTGGTGCCCTGACGGACTCAGCCGTTCCCAAAACGCAGGGTTCGGCGATTGCGCGGCCCGGAGGAAGCCGAGAGGTTATACTTGCATACATTGAGGAAGGCAAGGCCTGATCTGGCTGCGAAGGTTCAGCGAACCCTGGATGAAGAGGGTCGTCCACAAAGAAAAGAGTGGCGCCCCAAGCAAAGGAAAGCCGATGATGAAACATCGGCTGGCACAAACCTGGTGCTCGTTCTTCCGACGAAGCTTAGTGCTACACGTTTGCCCGATGCACTCAAGGTGGATGACGGCAAGCGCACCAATACGGTAAAGTCAGAGATTGGGCTGGTTTTATCTACCGGCCTGAACGAGTAGCAAGAGTACGCCAATGAGCAAACGCGGCAAGGCTGATCCTTGTGATCGGCCCCAAAAGATTTATGAAGGGACATTACAAAACCTTCACCGAGCAAGCAATGTGGAGGCCGATTCCAGCAATCGGCCAAAATTATCCTCACCATCCATTCCGCCTGGGTTCAACATGTTATCCAACAGAGCCGATACCATCAAATCTCTTGACAGAATCGGCTCGGGGGGGCACCCAGGTGGATAAAACACGAGGATATGCAGTAGAAGTGTCTCATCCTTTGGTGATGAGTATTGAAGCATGGGGGCCAATGTATAAATCGGCCATAAAAAAAAATTCAAAAAATTCGAAAATTTTCGAGCACAGCCGATGCAGCAGACATCGACTTGAGGATATGAAAGCCGATGCATGGCCATCGACTCAAGAGGTGTAATGGGGCAGTAAGCAGGCCACGAAGATCAGGTCAAGGATGGGTTGCCTCGGATCCACCAAAGGAAGGGAGCCGATCTAGTCAACAAGGCGCTAGAGGCGGTCTGAAGAAACTCGGGGGGCAGCTCACCTTGAAGGCTCTCTGCTCTGGGGAGCCGATTTGTGTTCAAATCGGCTGGCTCTGCATGATCAAGCCCAGGCCCATTCAGCTAATTTGCGCATCCTCGTCTCTGTTTTGCCTTGGCCGAGACTCGGGGGGCAACAGGCCTGGTAGATGTTCTATCAAGGAGCCGATTGGAGTTACATTGGCTGACACTGCATCGTGATCTCCTCAGAGAGGATCTGGGAAGAAAAAGCCGTCGTCTTGTACGAGGGTTGGACCGTGCTGGTACTGCAGGAAAAGGAAGGAAACTGGTTTCTCAAATTGGCCGATGAAAGGTCATCGAGCTGCGGGACTGCAAAATACCACGGTCAAGAAAAAACACAATAATCCGATTCGTTGCTATCGGTCTTGGTGTGGCAAGCGGAAGGAAGGAAATTGGATTAATGGAAGAAGAAATTGAGAGAACAATTTTCATTAATTCAAAGGAGCGGCTTTACAAGAAGAGCCGATGGCTCTCAAAAGAGGAATCTGGTGCCTAGTGCACTGCTACTACTAGTCCTACTCTACTAGTCGTCGCTGTCCTCATCATCGCCGTCGTCGAGGTCGTCGGCGCTGCTCCCAGGAAGCTCCTCGCCGCTGCTGCCCCAGCCCGTCGGCCGGAGCTTCCTCCTCCTCCTCGTCATCATCATCATCCTCGCTATCCGCCCGGCTGCGGAAGCGCTTCGTTGGAGGATATCCAGCGGAGGAGGAGGAATCGTCTTCCTCCTCCTCATCTTCTTCTTCCTCGTCGTCATCGTCGTCCTCGCTGTCCGCCCACATGCGGGAGCGCTTCTTCGGCGGAAGCCTCGGCGGAGGGGAGGCCTTAGCCCTCTCCGCTCCTCCTTCTTTCTTCTCTGGGTCAGAGGAGATGGGGTTCGCCCCGGAGCGGGGATCGTCCTCTTCCTTGTTCTTCGGCGACGATTGGAGAGAGAGGCCTGAAGCGGAGGAGGAAGAGGAAGACATTGCTACAGGAGGAGAGGGTTTTTTGGTGCCGACCGCTAGAGCGAGAGGAAGGGGATGAAGAGGACTGGTCAATTGGCATGGTTAAATAACGAGGAGCCTAGTGGAGATTCAATGCCATTGCAGTTTCCGAGGAAGTGATGCTAAGGCTATCAAATTTCACAGAGAAGTGGGAAAGACAAAGTGTCATGATGAAGGATGCTGCAACAGTTCTGCTCTGCTACGACATGACCCGACGAAAGAAAGCATAATGATTTTGGAAATGTCATTTCCAAAACCAGGGGGCATGTGTTATCACCAGAATTTGACCGAGTCAGAGGTGGGCCGCGATCAGGATGGACTTAAAAAATATATAGATGGAAGAAATACGTGAATCGGCCTTACATGCAAAGTTGGGCTAAATTGCCCGTGTATCTGTAAGATATTAGATCACATCTTAGTTTAGAAGTTAGAGTTTTACCCGTGCACGGTTTAGTGCACGCCCACATTAGAAAGTCCCCTGGACTATAAATATGTACCTAGGGTTTATGGAATAAACAACAACCAACGTTCAACCACAAACAAATCTAGGCGCATCGCCAACTCCTTCGTCTCGAGGGTTTCTACCGGTAAGCACCATGTCTGCCTAGATCGCATCTTGCGATCTAGGCAGCACAAGCCTGCCCACGTTGTTCATGCGTTGCTTGTCATCGAAGCCTTTTTGATGGCGAGCAACGTAGTTATCTTAGACATGTTAGGGTTAGCATTGTTCTTCGAATTACATGCTTTCGTAGTGCAACCCTTGCATGTCTAGCCGCCCTTACACCTATCTTAGGTGTAGGGGCGGCACCCCGCTTGATCATAGTTTAGTAGATCTGATCCGTTACGGTTGCTCCTTGTTTCATCAAGGATTAGTTTAACATCCGCAATAGTTAGGCCTTACAAAGGGTTGGAGGATCCGAGTGGCGTGTAGGGTGGCGTTTGCTAGCCCTAGAAAGGACGTTCCGATGATCAACCTCGTGTTGGTTTTTAGGCCCTTTCTAGGATCGGCTTACGGTCACCGTGCGCGAGCGCGAGGCCCAATCGTGAGTAGGACGATCCGATTATGCGGTGAAAACCCTAAATCGTCGTAGATCTCATCAGCTTTATCTTGATCAAGCGGGACCACCATATATTCGGACACCCCGTCTGAATCATGGGTGGATCGGCTCTTTGAGCCGATTCACGAGGATAACCCGAGAGCCGATTGAGGCTCGTATTTAACGTTTACGTGTGTGCCTCCGCAGGAAACTAAGCGAGGCATCATCCACACCTTCCCGACCAGGTATAGGTCAGGTGGCACGCCCTTGTGATAAACATCGGACGTGCGACCAAGAGGCTTTGCGGGCCGTCGCTCAGAGGGACTGGGGCCAGCCGCAGCCCTAGTTGTTCCCGGCTCTACCGTGCTGACCGTCTCTGCCCGCCAGGGGGTTTCTGACGTCAACAGTTACTTCTGATCTACGTTTCTCTTCATCGGCTGCTCTTCTCGTGCGTTTGTCTTTGGGATGTTAGCACGCCGATTTCCCATCTGTCTATTACAATAAGCTATACTACAACTCCAACAAAAGGAAGAGGTGAAGATGGTTGGTATGCCTTTGGCTCGTTCGAGTGCTTATAGTCGTCGCTAGGTGGTATACAGATTTTTGTGTTTTTTAGTACTCTTGGCGTTCCTTATTTCCATTGGGTTTCATATCTATAGGAGAGACTGATTTTTACGTTGGCTCGCCAAGCCTATCATAACCCTCTTCTTTTACCCGGGCTAAAAGAGACATGAGAAATTGTAATGTACCAAAAATCTTGGCTCTTGATAGGACGATATGGCAATCAGCTTCCATGTGCCGAAATCTTAGATTACTCTCTTTTTACTTCTCGTTCTTATTTTTGGCTTCCTTTTATTTCTGCTGGGTTTTATATCTTAGATTATGTTTAATACTTTTAACTATTTTTTTTTGCGAAACACAGTACAGACGCAGACACTCACAAATAGTATATACACTCACCCCTATGAACACATGTACACACATCCTACCCTATGAACAAATGTACGCACATCCTACCCCTATGAGTATTTCCGGAGATCAAGGCCAAGAAACTGATCCGGCGGGTCTTGAGATTGACGAAGTCACCACATGCGTCTCGCTGTCGATGGAAACACCGCATCCCACTGAAGAATATCCCGCCTTTTAACTAGAATATATTATATTTCAATATTTTACATTTTTTTACGTATTTCTGTTCTTTGGGGAGCATATGCTTAGAGCATCTCCAGCCGTTGGGGCTCCCAGACCGAAATTCGGCCCTATTTAGCGCCGGCTGGATGTATTTTTTTTTTGTCCTGGGCAGGCCCATGTTCCCAGCGGCGAGCCCATGATGGATGAAAGTTTTAGACAAAATACGACGAATTCAGACAAAACTAGGCGAAACTCGTTCAAACATAACCGAATTTTAATGATATTTAACATATATAGGCGAGTTCGTACATATATTTGAATTCGGCGACAGGGAAACTTAAACTTAAACTAGTAGCGGCCTTCTACATGCCGAAATGGCGGTAGAAGGCCGTGTAGTCGTCGTCGTCGTTGTCGTCGCTGGAGTTCCCGGCGTCCTCGGGCGGGGGCGCCTCGTACTAGCGGCTAGAACCCTGGCCAGGGTCGCCGACGCGTGGCAGCATCGGCCGGTAGAGCTCGTCGTCGCTGCACTCCTCCAGTTTGATCAGCGGTGCGGTCCTGGGCGCGGTCCTAGGCGCGGCGTTTGTTTCCGAGGCCGGTGCGGCGGCTTGGACGACGAGTTGACGCGCGGCGGTCAGGTCCAGTAGCCGACGCTGCTGCTCCGCCTCCTGCCGCTCCTAGTCCCGCCTGGACCAGTCGAGCGCGGCGTCAATGGGGAGCGTGTTGTCGGTGGGCACCAGGTCGTTGAGTGACCTGGCGATCGCCTCCGCCACCGCGGCGTCCTCGGCGCGCTTGGCCTCCTCCTCGGCGAGCTGGTTGGCGGCGGCGGCCTCCTTCTTCGAGGACTTCCTCTTCCGCCCGTGCGATGGAGAAGACGGTTGGTCGCGGATGACGACGGCGCCGCTACTTCGCCCTCTGGTCGGCGGTGGAGACGCCGCCTCCTACTTGACGTGGTAGCGCGGTGTCGCCGGTGGAGGCGCCGATCCGCCGGACCTGGACGCGGACCTCGACCCTGACGAGGAGGAGGACGGCGCCATCCTCCTCGGAGTCCAGGAACTCCGGCGGCGACATCCCCAGAACTGGGGAGTTCCCACCCTCGATGTGCGCGAGCACATTGGCGAGGGTGCGGCCAGGCGCGCTCCACCACCGGCGGCGGCCGGCGGCGTTGTTCCTAGCCGGAGGAGGAGGAGGGCCATCATAGGCGGCGAGTTAACGCTCGTACCTGCGCCGGAAGAAGTCCGTCCAGGCGTCGTAGTTGTCTGGCCAGTAGCGTTGCTCCGCGCGCTGCTCGTCACTGAGAGTGACGATCACATCGTCGATCTCCGCCTCCAGGGAGGAGTCGTCATCCTCCCGGCGCGCGGAAGTCCGGCAGCGCCGGGTAGCCCGCCATGTGGAGGAGCCGGCCCTCCCATTGGTGGAGGAAGCAGCGGCCGAAGCCGTTGTTGGACGCGCCGTCGTTCGCCATTGTGATCGCCGAGCTCGAGAGTGGGGAAGATTGAGGAAGATTGAGGGAGACGGCGGCGTGGTGAATGCGGCCAGGCGCGGTAGTTCGACGATAAATAGAGGTCGACACGCGTGAAACCGAGGCGACGATATTAACTCGCCGCGTGGAAGCTACGCGTCCGGCGAAGACTGACCGGCGGCAGTCTTTTAAAGCGCGCGGAAGGCGGAAGACGATGCGATGAGGACGACGATTGTCCTCTCTCGCTGACAAGTTGGGGCCACCAGCCGCACGGAAAATTTTCTCGGCGTTTCCCACGCTTTCGTTTCGTCCGTAGTCCCCGAGCGCTCTCTAGGGGCCGGAGATGATCTAGGCTCCTCGGGTGAATGAAAGCTTAAGTCCGGACAAAAACGAGGCTCCGAGGAGCGAGACGGCTGAACATGCTCTTACGGAAGAAAAAGACACCTCAGAGAAAGTCCACACGGGTTCGACGCGGCCAGACGGGCGGGGTCCACCGCTGTGGTGTGGTGCCGTCCATCAAGCTGAGAAGGAGGCAAGGGATGGAATAAGAAACGGCGATGACCCTTTCATGTTCGTCCAGAAAAATAGTGCGTCGAAACCCAAGAAACGGAAAGGGCAGAGCCAAAACCCGGCATATCTGTGCATCTGTGATCCCAGTGGGTGAATAAACAAGAGCGGCTAGCTGCCATGTCCTCCTTTCTTTAGCACTAGTACTCCCTCGAACCCATCGCTAGGGGGAGTGGAGGGAGGCAGGGCCAAGTGGTGCTCATCACGAACCCCCTCCCCTCATCTCCGGCCAAGTAGTGCGGGCGCCGTGGTGGTGCCAGAGCGAGTGCGCGGCCGTGAGTGAGAGAGGAGGAGCAGGCAAAGATGGAGAAGTACCTGCAGGAGAACTTCGAGGTTGCGTCCAAGAACCCCTCCGAGGAGGCGCAGCGCCGGTGGCGCTCCGCCGTCGGCACGCTCGTCAAGAACCGCCGCCGACGCTTCCGCCACGTGCCCGACCTCGACGAGCGCCAGGAGAACCATGCCAAGCGCCGCTCCGTCCAGGTACGCACATGATCTGTTCATCTATCTACGGTCCACGCACGCACTGCCCAAGTTCTAGTTTAGTTCTAGCTCGATCTCATCTCCGCGTCTACCGTTTCAAATCTCGTAACCGATCGTTTATTTTTTCTGAAGAAGATCAGTCGCCGTGCTCTCGATTTCTCCCAACTGGATACGGAGTATTTAGGAGTAAAACTGTAGCATTTTCTATTAGATTGCGGTCTTGCCATCAGATCGCGACAGGGGGAGTAGCAGCCCCTGCTTCCCAGATTAGTTTCCTCTACATGCCCCGCACAGTATAACCCATTGAAATGAGCAGTTGGAAAGAGAACAAAATCAGCATGTTCCTGCTGTAATGGCGAGCCTGTTTGGTAGTGGCCTGGTGGGGGCATCGTGTGCACGTATCATGTTGACTTGACCCGTCCCGTCCGTCCTTGGAGGTTGAGACTTGAGACTGGCTGCCCATGGTCTTTGTTCTTTGGGCGGCCAGGCTGACCAAGGCTGTCTCTCTCACTCCTGTGAGGGGACGAAGCTTCCGCGAAGCAGCAGCCGTGTGAATGAGCAGTGCAAAAGGCACACCTTATCGTCATCTTCTGTCATGTCCATGAGGTCCCCACTCTTGTCAATTGTCACCCTGTGGATGTGGTGCAAATGGCCAAATGCCGAATTTAAGATCGTAATCTCTGGCATTTATTCGCCTTCCTTGTTTCCTTATCTGTTTGATTTGGAGGATCTAGCGTTATGACCCCGAGCTCATAGAGTCATAGATCGGTGCCATGTGATGTCCTCTCTTGGTTGCCTCTTCTTTATGCTCCAAAATCAACCAGGAAATGATTTTTTTTGCCGGGTCGCTAACTACCAGAGTAGATTTGAAGAGTTTCATACTCCCCCCCCCCCCCCCCCCCCCCACACACACACACCAAAAAAAAGCTGCTATACATCCGTATCTAGAAAAAGTTGAGCAGCATTTTTACATTTTGCGGATTTTATAACATAAGTTTTTCACGGAGGTTTAATACGTGACACGAGTCTTGAAGCATGAATCAGATGGTGAAAAGCTACACCGGTAGGGACCGACCCTGGTGAATTTTCCGGGTTAAAAATCAACCCCACCCTAGCTGGTTTACTGACTTACTTCGGTGGCCATGTAAAATAAGGGTACATGAAAATTGAATAAAATATTCAAGAGGATTTTTATTTGGAAATGAAGTACTAGGGAAATGACTTCTTGAAAGTGTGTACTGCAATATTGAAAAAAAGTCAAGACATAACAACACCAACTGACCATTCGAAATTATTCATCGTGATTTAAGGAATGGAGAAACAAAAAAAAAATAGATCACCAACTGGACAACCAGGTACATTAGAATGTAGAGGTAATAGGAGCATCATTTTATTTATTTATTCATTTACTAAATTCTGTAATAAGTGTTTGCATTAACCTTTTGCTTTGTTGTCATTTTAGTCATCTGTTTTTATTTCTATAATTTTCTTTCGACAGCAGTTCATATGTTTTGACAATTCATTATGCACTATGTGGCTGCTAGATAAGACCTATTTGCAATTAGCTGATGTAGCATGACAAAGAAAAATGGGTGTCAATGTTCCAATCCTATCAGCAGTCTCAGTCTTGGGGATTAGAGTATTACGATTGAGACATTTGAATGGAGGGACGATCGATTGATATAATTTTAAAAAGTGCATCCATAAAGGTGGAAGACCAATATGCCATGCACTCCTGTACTCGGTTGCTTTGGACAATAGCCACATGCGTTCTAAACCATGGAACTGTAAAGTTGAGAATCTTTCAGTAGGTAGTTAGTTTCCACTTCCAAGAGTAGAGAATATTTTAGGCAGAGATTACAGAATCTTTTGGCTACTTTGTCTTAGACGACCATGAAGTCTTGAAAGATATTCATTTGTTGTACCAATCAGTCTGCCAACTAGTTTGGTAGGCTGTTACTTGATTCTTCTTCGAGATGCTTGGCGTTCTTTTTCAAATCAAGATGTGTGTGTCAGTTAATCGTCTTGCCAATAGTTTTGATGTGGATGTAATTCCTTTATGACAACATGTCAGCTTATCTTCTTACTTTTTCACAACGATGCTGGAAAATTGCAGGCGTCACATTCAATTAATCAGTTTTTTTGCTATTTTACTTTCTTCTAAAATGAACAAAGTTCCATGTCAGAGCAAATAAAAATTTATTTGTTTGGCTCGTCTGTGCATATCACTGAAAGTGGTGAACGTATTTATATGAAAAACAAAATTACCTGGGCTGATGCAGGTGTCTCTGGCAACATTAAATAAAATTAACCTATTTACTTCAGTAAAATGTATATACTATTGGGGCACACATTTTTCGAAAAACTAAATCGTAAATGGGGACTTTGTCATAACAGAAATGCAGGAGAAAACTGGTATCATTAATTGTACGAGATGCAAATTTGTGAGAATCGGGACACAGCTTATGGTGCCACATTTTTGCTGGAACAGGCACCTACCTGCGTGTCATTTTTTCAAAAAAATCTCCATGTTTGGCACCTTTATCTTCTTTTCATCCTACTGATGTTTATTGTTGCCATCCAAGGGCTATAATTTAAAAATGTATTCATTGCAATGGGCTAATGACTAGTATTGACGTTACTTGTTGACTACTGCATTTTAACTTTGATTGTATCTTACAATTGGAAGAAAATGACCTAAATCTTGTATGTAACGGGTAACAAAGTTTCCCTTCTTCGTGGTTTCTTTTCCAGGAAAAAATTCGGGTTGCCCTCTATGTGCAGCAAGCTGCAATCACTTTCATTGGTGGTACGAGTCTACATGATAACCTTTTATGTTATTGTTCCTCTTTTCTCATTAGTAACTATATTTTATCTGTGTACCTTTCTATGCTAAAGGTGCCAAGAAGAAAGAGTACCAGCTAACAGAGGATATAATCAAAGCTGGGTTTTCCATCAATCCCGAAGAACTGGCATCAATAACAAGCAAGCATGACTTGAAAGCTTTAAAGATGCATGGTGGTGTAGATGGGATATCCAAAAAAGTACGTTCAACATTCGACCGTGGTGTATCTGCCACTGACTTGGATACAAGACAAAGCATATATGGTGTCAATCGCTACGCTGAAAAACCTTCAAGAAGTTTCTGGAGTTTTGTCTGGGATGCATTGCAGGACACGACCCTTATCATTCTGATGGTATGTGCTTTGTTATCTGTTGTAGTTGGCTTGGCATCTGAAGGTTGGCCTAAGGGCATGTATGATGGCGTGGGGATAATACTCAGCATTCTCTTGGTTGTGATGGTTACTGCTGCCAGTGACTATAAGCAATCGCTCCAGTTCAAGGAGCTAGATAATGAAAAGAAGAACATATTTATCCATGTAACCAGAGATGGTGGTCGACAGAAGATCTCGATATATGATTTGGTAGTTGGTGATATTGTGCATTTATCGATTGGAGACCAAGTGCCTGCTGACGGACTATTCATACATGGATATTCCCTTTTGATAGATGAATCCAGCTTATCAGGTGAGAGCGAGCCAGTGTATACTTCTACAGATAAACCATTCATCTTGGCAGGAACTAAAGTGCAAGATGGTTCTGCTAAGATGATAGTAACTGCTGTCGGTATGCGCACTGAATGGGGAAAGCTGATGAGCACTTTGAGTGAGGGAGGAGAGGACGAGACACCATTGCAGGTTAAACTAAATGGAGTTGCGACCATTATAGGAAAGATTGGGCTGGTATTTGCCACACTAACATTCGTAGTCCTGATGGCAAGATTTCTTATTGAAAAGGGTACAACAGTTGGTCTGTCCAAATGGTATTCTGCTGATGCCTTGACTATAGTAAACTACTTTGCAACAGCGGTTACTATTATTGTTGTTGCTGTTCCCGAAGGGTTGCCGTTGGCTGTTACTTTGAGCCTTGCATTTGCAATGAAGAAGTTAATGAATGACAAAGCGCTTGTCAGACACCTTGCAGCATGTGAAACAATGGGATCTGCTGGTACCATTTGCACAGACAAAACAGGTACTTTGACTACTAACCATATGGTGGTTGACAAAATTTGGATAGCTGAGCTTTCAAAGTCAGTCACAGGTAACAATAGTATTGAAGATCTGAATTCTTCAATTTCTTCAAGTGCATGGAGCCTACTTTTGCAGGGCATTTTTGAGAACACTAGTGCAGAGATGGTCAAAGGAGATGATGACAAACAAACTGTTTTGGGCACCCCAACTGAAATAGCGATATTTGAATATGGCTTGAGCTTGCAAGGATATAGTGATGCCGAGGACATGAGCTGCACCAAGGTTAAGGTTGAGCCTTTCAATTCAGTCAAGAAGAAGATGGCAGTATTGGTTTCTTTACCTGGTGGCACATACCGTTGGTTCTGCAAAGGTGCATCAGAAATTATTGTTGAGATGTGTGACAAGGTGATTGATCAAGATGGGGATGTTATTCCCTTGTCAGATGCTCGTAGAAAGGACATCATGGATACTATCTACTCATTTGCTTCAGATGCTCTAAGGACATTGTGCCTGGCGTTTAAGGATGTGGATGATTTTGATGAGAATGCAGATAGTCCTGCTAGTGGATTTACTCTGATAATCATATTTGGCATCAAGGACCCTGTGCGCCCTGGAGTGAAGGAAGCTGTTCAGAGCTGTATAACTGCTGGTATCATGGTGAGAATGGTGACTGGTGATAATATCAATACAGCTAAAGCTATAGCCAAAGAGTGTGGCATATTGACTGATGATGGTATAGCAATAGAAGGACCAGATTTCCGTAACAAGAGCCCAGAGGAATTGAGGGACTTGATACCTAAGATTCAGGTAAATACCTGCTTTCTCCATGTATTAAGTGAACTAAGATCTTCAAAAATTAACATTTAGCAACCTTTGGCAGGTCATGGCTCGTTCATTACCATTGGACAAACATATGCTTGTGACAAACTTGAGAGGTATGTTTCAAGAGGTTGTTGCTGTGACAGGTGATGGTACAAATGATGCTCCTGCATTACACGAAGCAGATATTGGGCTTGCTATGGGCATTGCAGGCACAGAGGTACTACTTTCTTATGCAATTTTGATCTTATAGTAGCATTAGTACAATTTGCAAAGGTTGGATGTTCCGACATGCATTAACATCTAACAGATCGATCAGAAATTTTATTTCTCCTCATCTCACTACACTAATCTGTTATTAGACCCTGCAATTGCCAATTGTTGCTTCCGTTAGAACAGTGACTTGAAAAAACTAGCCTTCGAGTAAATCTTGTTGATTCTTAGAAGTTGTTGACAGTATATTGGATTTTCGCAGGTTGCGAAGGAGAGTGCCGATGTCATAGTGCTCGATGACAATTTCACAACAATCATAAATGTTGCAAGGTGGGGTCGTGCGGTTTACATAAACATCCAGAAGTTTGTGCAGTTTCAGTTGACTGTGAACATTGTTGCTTTAGTGATCAACTTTGTCTCAGCATGCATCACAGGTGTGAGAAACATTAATGTATTCATTCAATGCTATGGTTTTATCCATAGAACAATTTGTGGTATTCATGTTTTCATTCTTGCATCACAGGGAGCGCTCCTCTCACTGCTGTGCAGCTGCTCTGGGTGAACATGATTATGGATACACTAGGAGCTTTAGCTCTGGCAACTGAGCCTCCAAATGATGAAATGATGAAGAGGCCGCCTGTTGGGCGAGGTGAAAGTTTCATTACCAAGGTCATGTGGAGAAACATCATTGGGCAAAGTATATATCAGTTGGTTGTACTTGGCGTTCTCATGTTCGGCGGCGAAAAACTTCTGAACATCAACGGTCCAGATTCCAAGACCATTATCAATACGCTCATATTCAACTCCTTCGTGTTTTGCCAGGTGAGTAGTGCATTGTGGAGACATTTTTTTCATTTCTAGCATTGTTTTGAAGACCCCCTGTTTCAACTGGTGAACTTATACTAGGGAGTAATAGTAACGACTATGTTCTTTGAACGATGTTGCATCAGGTATTCAACGAAGTAAACAGCAGGGAAATGGAGAAGCTAAACATTTTCCGTGATATCATTGGCAATTGGGTCTTCATCGGGGTCATAACCGCGACGGTGGTGTTCCAAGTGGTGATCATTGAGTTTCTCGGGACCTTTGCCAGCACAGTTCCACTCAGCTGGCAGCACTGGTTAGTAAGCGTAGGTATAGGATCCATCAGCCTGATTATTGCAGTTATCTTGAAGTGCATACCAGTTAAATCCGGTGATGCGTCTGCAAGTCCGAATGGTTACAAGCAACTTGCCAGCGGTCCTGATGACGTGTAGCTGGAGAGGAGTAATTGAATAATTGCAATGTTTGCTTCCAACAGAATTCAGGATGGATCATATTGCATGACATATAGCTGGAGAGGAGTATTTGAATAATTGCAATGTTCGCTACCAACAGAATTCAGGATGGATCGTATTGCATTTCCTATTTTAGCTCTATTGCACCACCAGCCACTGTTTTGGTTGAGATTTGCCAATTTTGTTTACTACTGTATATGCCATTTGTGGTGCAAGTGTGCACCACAGGATCTGACTGCACTGCACTGCGTTGTGTTTTTTTCAGTTTTTTTTGGGTCGCATTTGTTTTGGAGACTCCTCCATTATCCTAGCTTAAGAACAATATTGCTAGATTTATTTGAATCTAATGTAATACTTCCTCCGTCCATAAATAAATGTCTTAACTTTATCTAGATAACGGTTGCAACACGTTTTTAGTGTGTAAGTGCCGTATCTACAAAAAGTGAAGTCACTTATTTTTTGACAGAGGGAGTACTATTTATTTATGATATATATATAGCAATAATAGTTGTAAATGATTAACAGTGTCCAATCAAGTTCACGTGGCATTGCAATTTTGGTTTGTAACTGTGTGCAAACAAAATTCAATTGTGTTCGCATGTTAAACTTGTAATTTTTGGTTTGTAAAGTTCAATTGATGTAAATGAAGTTTTGAACTCTTGCATCGTGAGAGGAATTTAAGAAATGTACAGTAGGATCAAAATCCAATGCCACAGAAAAATGACAGTTTTGAGGAATGAAATTAAATCAAGCATATGTGACAGCACTTTCATAGTTCCAAACCAACCACAGGTTCTACCATATACAGTTTCCAATCCCCAAAGAGATATCTTATCAGCAACGCAGCAACATCACTCAAACTCAGTTGAAAAACATTTCAACACAACAGTATTTCACTCAAGCTTCGGAACTAGGTTGACATCAGGCAATGATGAAAGGAAGCACAGTCAACATGAATGCCTCGTAACTGAAAGTTGCAGACCCGGAGTAAGTCGTGTCTTTCTCCTTGAACTTCTCAGTCAGACCCTGCAAAAGAATTCAAAACAAATTAGCAAGGATATTTACAGAACATTAATTTTTTGTGCAGTATAATGATGTAATTACCTTGACTGTAAGGCAGCACCTGCATAGGTAAACAAAGAAAGAGTTAGGACTGTTATATTATGCAATTATTATTTTCTGTATTAAACATGAGACTAGCTATGCATCAGAAAACCAAGCAGAAAACAGAAAGTCCAATTGTCTAAACAAGAACAAAGCTAGTCCCTGAACAACACAGATTGCACTACGCTTTGAACAGGAGCGCTTCACCAACCACAAATAAGAAAAAAACTGAGAAACAGTACAGTTTTTTAACAGTTTGAACACACTGGATATTACGATAGCCTATACTGCTTGTTTGGAAAAATTAGCAAAAACAAATTGAAGGAGTAATCTTACTCAATAAAGTTATCATATTCGACTGCTTTGCTCATGCCCCCAGTTTTGTCAAATTTAGACACGAGCAAGTCGAGCACAGTTGGAGAAACTGAATAACCCAAGCTGAGAAGAGCATCACGCAGCTCTGATGCATCAATCTTACCACTTCGGTCACGGTCAAACCTCTCAAATATAGACTGCACAAGAGCAATAAGGAATGGTCACACATGGTTAATAAGTGTTGTACTGATGAGTTACCCACAAACAAGTTAAGAAAACTTGAAGCTGTTGCCTCTTACCCTCCAGTTCTGAAGACTGTAGAAAACAGAAGTAAACTCCTTTGGTCCTGGAAGAATCAAAGGCGCGAGTTAAAAAAATGAGAGGTCAATTTGAAAAAGCTGAAATAGATATAATGGAAATGGTGAATCTAGAAATTTCACACGCTTAAAAACCAAAATAGGGCCAAATCAAATGCCAAAAAGTTCTACTACGAGTATCTGAAAGATGGCACTGATATAAGAATTTATATCAATCAACTATTCCAGAACTAATTGTTCAAGATCCACAAAGAAAAGAAAAACAGTCAAACAAGGAAATAAAATCGCGTATGAGATCAGTTTTCAACTCAAAGGGAATCAATTCGAAGTTAAATAAAACCTCCACTCAGACGCTATACAGAATTTCTATCATCCTCAGAGATTCCCACTTTCCCATTTTTTTATTATTATCCTGTTTTACCTCTGGAAGGAGAATATGCACTACTCCCTCCGATTCATATTAACTAACTCTAATATAGATGTATCTAGACACATCCATACTAGTGACAAGTAATATAAATCGGAGGGAGTAGCTCATACTGTTCAGAGTGTCATCAGATAAGTATTACTATCTGGTAGTGATGACTGAGTAGTATTTAATTCTTCATCTGCATGGTGGTTAAGTCTAAGCAACATGGCAATGAACAAAATATTTTTCAAATCAAGTAGTCTATAAAATATTTGGATGTATGTATTTCTAGTGTATGAGTAGAGTTCAAACCACTGACCAGAAATTCATCGGTATTGCAGCTAGAACATTGGCTATTGGGAAAAATACATATTCAACTAGAACATCGGCTATAGCGAAAAATTATATCTTCAAGTTCTGCGCCCGAAGTGCTTCTACATGTTCTATCTTGCATCCTTTTCATGCCACATGGTAGCTTACTGCCTAGAGTGCAGTGCCATGCTAAATAACATCACTAAATATCACAGGTTAAAACTGGATGTAGATAATTTACAATCTCGAAAAGAGTGCACAGAAATCACATTTCACAGAAATACTATGAAATGCCCCTCTCTTGTTTCTTATGGGGAGGAAATGCAGCTCTGAGAAGGCAACCCATTGAAACCCGTGCTATGTCAAACTGCGGGGGAGGATAGAAAAATGGGAAAATACAACAAGCACCTAGTGGCTATTGATTTGCTTTGATCGAGTACACATAACGGCACAGAAAGCGTGTGGTTCTCCAATCCAACGGAAAAGTCACCATTGACGTTGTAACTAATTGGCGCAAAGATACCCAACAGGAACTTGATTATTTGATGAAATTTCAACAGGGACCTCATTATTTGATCGCACGACCACAGTCTGGAATCCAGACAAGATGAGCCCCCAATCAAGCTGTCTATACTGTTCAAACAATTGTTAATCGCACGATCGCGGCGGCAAACAGGTAAAGCAGATGAACGAAGGGTTGCGCGTGGGATGTAGGGAGTTACCGATCCTGCGGACGTTGGAGTTGGTGAAGAGGTACATGAGGAGGTGCACGGTGCGGATGCTGAAGCTCTGGTTGTAGCCTGAGAGCGCGGACTGCAGCTCCTTGTCGTCGATGGCGCCGCTGCCGTCGCGGTCGGCGGCCTGGAAGCAGGCGACGACGTTGGGGTCGGTGCCCGGCGGGAAGGCGGAGGGGACCAGCGCCGCAAACGGGCTCCCGTAGCCGCCGCCGCCGCCGTAGGGTGAGGCCGTTGGAGGCGGCGCCCCGTACGGCGGGGCGCCGTAGGACTGCGCCGCGGGCGGGGCCCCGTAGCCGCCCCCGCCCCCGCCGCCGTAGGACTGGGGCTGGCTGGAGGGCGGGGCGCCGTATCCGCCGCCGCCGCCGTAGGACTGCTGGGGCGGGGCCCCGTAGCCGCCACCGCTGCCGCCGTAGGACTGCTGGGGCGGGGCGCCGTACGACTGCTGGGGCGGGGCGCCGTAGTAGGGTGGGGAGGAGGCGGAGGAGGAGGTCTTGCCTTCCTTGGGGGGCTTGTCGCCGTAGGGCGGTGCGGAGGGGGCCGGGGAGGAGCCGTAGGGCGGCGGGGCCCCGTAGCCTCCGCCGGCGCCGCCGTAGGGGTAGCCGGACATGGATGGGGTTGATGGCGCGGTGGTGCCTGCGCTTGGGGAATTGGGAATCGGTCGAATCGAAGGAGGACGATGTATCTGGCTTTCTGTTGTCGACTTTGGAACGGGGAAAAGGTGGGAGCAGGTCGTGCGTGGCTTTATGGTGGACAGCGCGGGCCTGGATGAGGATGACGCGGTGAAATTACGACGCGGCCCGGCCAACGGCCATGCAGATGCAGAGAGGCAAAGTCCCAACGGCTGCCGGCTTTGCGTGCGCGATCGCGGCACGGCCACGGCGGCGCGTTGCGAGAAGACAGGACACGTCTTACCGGCGGCCTCGACGCGCGTAAGCAAGCGATCGCCCACGCGCTTCAACTTCAACGACAGCGCCGTGAGATTTCCGTTGCTATTTTTTTTCTTGCACTCTGATGAGAACTGGACGAAGGCTGCCGCGTTGCTTTCACGTGATCCAGGCCAACTGTGGGCGCAAACTTTTTTTTTCTAGTTTAAAACTAAAGGGCTTTATTCAGCTATAACAATTCCAGCGCCATCAGCCCGAAGGCGAACAACCGAAAGTCTGGGATTACATCGATCCAACTGTTCGTCACCGTCAAAGTGCAAGCAAACTTACACTAGTGGAAAACAGGGCTTCCGTGGGAGCCTTTTGTCGCGGGCGCGCCTGCACCCGCGACAAATGGCCTGGCCACGTCGCCCCGAAACCATGTGGAGCGGGCAGGGCCTTTTGTCGCGCCTTTTGTCGCGGGCCGTATCACGACCCGCGACAAAGGGGTCCGAGCTCTGCGCCTCCGCGCCAGCCCCTTTGTCGCGGGTCGTAATACGCCCGCGACAAAAGGGTCATGCCTATATATATATATAAGCAGCCAGCTACCCCCCCACCTCATTTTTTCCTTGGTGGTGAAGGTGGAGGTGTATGCTGGTCATTTTTTCTACATGTGCACAAGAGGTGTTTGATGGAATGCTTGTGAGAGGGATGCCACTTGGTTTTATTTGATAAGATTTCTCCTCTTTTTGATCCTAAAAGGTTAGCAACTATTTTCTCGACTATATATATATGCATAGTCCGTACAATACTAATTTTAGCAAGGTGATTGCATCCGATACATATATAATTGTACTTATGATGCGGATGAGTCATCCATGGATGTACGGTAACCGATGTGCTCCCGCTTTTAGAGAGGGCGTGAATTCTTTCTCGCTTGTGGCCGAGGCCAACAAGTCGAAGCAAGGTTTTATATGCTTGTCCATGTCTAAAATGTAAGAACGAGAAGGATTACTCTTGCTCAAGAGACATTAAGAGCCACCGCTTCGGTTTGGATTCATGTCCAGCTATAATGTTTGGACCAAGCACGGAGAAGAAGGGGTTATGATGGAAGACGACGATGAGGAAGAAGATAATGATGACCAGATACCGATCTATGTTCTCCGAATGCTTTGATACCGCAATGGACGACAATGAAGAAGAAGGAGGTGAAGAACATGCATCGGATGATCCCGTTGACGATGATCTTCGTCGGACCATTTCGATGCAAGAAGAGAGCGTGGCACTGGATAAGGAGAGGTTGCGGTTCGACAAGATGTTAGAGGACCACCACAAATTGTTGTACCCGGGTTGTGAAGATGGGCATAGAAAGTCGGGTAGCATATTGGAATTGCTGAAATGGAAGGCGAGAGGTCGGTGTGATCGACTCGGGATTTGAGAAATTGATGATAATATTAAAGAAGTCTGTTTCCAAGAAATAATGAGTTGCCCGTCGATACATATGAAGCAAAGAAGCTTATCTCGCCCTCTAGGATTAGATGTGCGTAAGATACATGCATGCATTAATGACTGTATCCTCTACAGCAGTGAGAAGTACGAGAATTTGAATAAATGTCCGATATGTGGTGCATTGCGGTATAAGATCGGAAAAGATGACCCTGGTGATGTTGAGGGCGAGCCACCCGGGAAGAGGGTTCCTGCGAAGGTGATGTGGTATGCTCCAATAATACCACGGTTGAAACATTTGTTCGAAACAAAGAGCATGCCCGAGTTGTTGCGATGGCACATGGAAGAACGTAAGAAAGACGCGATGTTGAGGCACCCCGCCGATGGTCGGCAGTGGAGAAACATCGGGAGAGAGTTCCCGGATTTTGCAGGTGAGGCAAGGAACTTATACTTTGGTCTAAGTACAGATGGCATGAATCCTTTTGGGGAGCAGAGCTGCAGTCACAGCACCTGGCCCGTGACTCTATGTATCTACAACCTTCCTCCTTGGTTGTGCATGAAGCGGAAGTTCATTATGATACCATCCTTCTTCAATATTATGACGCACCTCCTCGTTCACCTAGTTGAAGAGATTAGAATTCTCGGTCCTGTATTTCTACACAATATGTTCCCATTCGAGAGGTTCATGGGAGTCTTAAAGAAATATGTTCATAACCGAGCTAGGCCGGAAGGAAGTATCTCAAAGGGCTACGGAACCGAGGAGGTCATTGAGTTTTGTGTTGACTTTCTTCCGACCTTAAGCCGATTGGTGTTCCTGAATCTCGGTATGAGGGGAGGCGACTGGAAAAGGCACACTAGGAAGGAAATCAATGGTGTGCGGGGACAAGATTTCTTTCAATCAAGCACACTACACGAGTTCTATACAATTCCATCTTGGTGGCTCCGTACATCGAGAAACATAAGAATGCTTTACGAGAAATAAACCGGGGCAGCCCGAGTCCTTGATTACATGTCAACACATGAATACCTTCGGCGGTTGGTTGCAAAGACATCTCATTAATGACCCATACTGTTGTGGAGCAGCTTGTTCTTGTTGGCCAGGTTACCATCTTCAAACATATGTACATTCCAAGGGTACGAGATAAATGGGAATACATTTTACACGATCGACCAAGATAAAAAGAGCACCAACCAAAACAGCGGTGTCCGCTTCGATGCAAAAAGACGAGAATGGGCAGACCACCACATATTATGGATACATAGAGGAGATATGGGAACTTGACTATGGTCCCACTTTTAAGGTCCCTTTGTTTCGGTGCAAATGGGTGAAGCTCAGCGGTATACATATTGATGATAAGTACGGTATGATAACAGTGGATCCCAACAATCTTGCGTACCTTGACGAGCCATTTGTCCTAGCCGGCGAGGTGGCTCAAGTTTTCTACGTGAAGGACATGTCTAGCAAATCAAGAAAAAGAAATCAACAAAAGAATACATCAACCGAGGAGCCAAAGCGCCACATAGTTCTTTCGGGGAAAAGAAACATCGTGGGAGTGGATGACAAGACGGACATGTCGGAAGATTATAATAAGTTTAAAGAAATTCCGCCCTTCACGGTGAAAATTGACCCAAGCATCTTACTAAATGATGAAGATTCTCCATGGCTACGGCGTAGAAGATCACAACACTAGATGGCGATGTAATAATGTATTCTTCATATATAGTTCCCAAGACAATCTCTACATTTATGTAATAATGAGAACCCTTTCCCCAACACCGTTAGAGGAGACGGAGTATTCTTTCATATAATGTATTCTTTCACGGGCTTGCGGGGAAATTTTTCCGAGGAGCGACTTCCGAAGATGCCGTAGGGCGTGTGCACCAACGACATCTTCGAGAATCTGCGCCACGGGAGATTTCCCAACCCTTTCCTTCATCCATGGGAATGAAAGCGTGCTTGGCTTGTTGATGCCGCTTGGCAAGGCGTATTGATGCTCCTTTTATAGGCACGGCACCGCTTCTACTTTGTCTTGTTCCTTCGACAGGGCGTCGTGCGCTACATGCTTTATCTCATCGAGCGGTGCGTCCACCCACGCTTCCTTATCCTGCCGACGACTTTAGTCCCGGTTGCGGCCACCAACCGTGACAAAAGGTTACCGACGCATCCTTATCCTCGCCGACGACTTTAGTCCCGGTTGCGGCCACCAACCGTGACAAAAGGTTACCCGCACATCATCACCCCGGATAAGGCCCTCCTAGATAAGCCTCCCCGGTCTTTTGTCCCGGTTTGAGCCTCCACCGGGATGAAAGTTTCGCGCGCCACTTCGTTCCCGCCTATTTTCTTCCCGCATTCCCGCCATTTTTCCACTATATATATGTAGGCCTTGGACTCATATCTGCAAACCTCATCACTCTCTCCCATGGCTTCCATCGTATGTCTAACACCCCGGGAGGCGGAGGCGCTTTGCGCCTCGAACTACCCCTGCCCGCCCGGCTACCGCGTCCCGACCGGCTGGTTGCTGAGCGCCGGAGGCGTACCGGTCCCTCCTATCCCTGTAGGTGTGCCACGCTGATACGTCTCCGACGTATCGATAATTTCTTATGTTCTATGCCATATTATTGATGATACCTACATGTTTTATGCACACTTTATGTCATATTCGTGCATTTTCTGGAACTAACCTATTAACAAGATGCCGAAGTGCCGGTTCTCGTTTTCTGCTGTTTTTGGTTTCGAAATCCTAGTAACGAAATATTCTCGGAATTGGACGAAACGAAGACCCGGGGCCCTATTTTTCCACGGAGCTTCCGGAAGACCGAAGAACACACGAAGTGGGGCCACGAGGTGGCCGAGGCTATAGGGCGGCGCGGCCCAAGCCCCGGCCGCGCCGACCTATAGTGTGGGCCCCTCGTGACGCCCCTTGACCTGCCCTTCCGCCTACTTAAAGCCTCCGTCGCGAAACCCACGATGCAAAAAACCACGATACGGAAAACCTTGCGAGACGCCGTCGCCGCCGATCCCATCTCGGGGGATTCGGAGATCTCCTCCGGCACCCTGCCGGAGAGGGGATTCATCTCCCGGAGGACTCTACACCGCCATGGTCGCCTCCGGAGTGATGAGTGAGTAGTTCACCCCTGGACTATGGGTCCATAGCGGTAGCTAGATGGTTGTCTTCTCCTCATTGTGCTTCATTGTTGGATCTTGTGAGCTGCCTAACATGATCAAGATCATCTATCCGTAATTCTATATGTTGTGTTTGTCGGGATCCGATGGATAGAGAATACCATGTCATGTTAATTATCAAGTTATTATACATGTGTTGTTTATGATCTTGCATGCTCTCCGTTACTAGTAGAGGCTCGGCCAAGTTTTTACTTTTAACTCCAAGAGGGAGTATTTATGCTCGATAGTGGGTTCATGCCTGCATTGACACCGGGACAGGTGACGAAAGTTCTAAGGTTGTGTTGTGCTTGTTGCCACTAGGGATAAAACATTGGCGCTATGTCCGAGGATGTAGTTGTTGATTACATTACGCACCATACTTAATGCAATTGTCTGTTGTTTGCAACTTAATACTGGAGGGGTTCGGATGATAACTTCGAAGGTGGACTTTTTAGGCATAGATGCGGTTGGATGGCGGTCTATGTACTTTGTCGTAATGCCCAATTAAATCTCACTATACTTATCATGTCATGTATGTGCATTGTTATGCCCTCTCTATTTGTCAATTGTCCGACTGTAATTTGTTCACCCAACATGCTTTTATCTTATGGGAGAGACACCTCTAGTGAACTGTGGACCTCGGTCCATTCTTTAATACTCGAAATACAAATCTGCCGTCAATACTTGTTTTTACTGTTTTCTCTCGCAAACAATCATCTTCCACACAATACGGTTAATCCTTTGTTACAGCAAGCCGGTGAGATTGAAAACCTCACCGTTTCGTTGGGGCAAAGTACTTTGGTTGTGTTGTGCGGGTTCCACGTTGGCGCGGAATCTCTGGTGTTGCGCCGCACTACATCCCGCCGCCATCAACCTTCAACGTGCTTCTTGGCTCCTCCTGATTCGATAAACCTTGGTTTCTTTCTGAGGGAAAACTTGCTGCTGTGCGCATCATACCTTCCTCTTGGGGTTGCCCAACGAACATGTGAAATACACGCCATCAAGCATATTTTCTGGCGCCGTTGCGGGAGATCAAGACACGCCGCAAGGGGAGTCTCCACTTCTCAATCTCTTTACTTTGTTTTTGTCTTGCTTTATTTTATTTACTACTTTGTTTGCTGCACTTATATCAAAACACAAAAAAATTAGTTGCTAGCTTTACTTTATTTACTGTCTTGTTTGCTATATCAAAAACACACAAAAATTAGTGTACTTGCATTTACTTTATCTAGTTTGCTTTATTTACTACCGCTAAAATGAGTAATCCCGAAGTTGAAGTTCGTTCATTTAAGCAACAAGGGGGAGAATGTTTAAAAGATGCTTGGTATAGAATTAGTTATGCCCATAATAGGTGCACTAAGAAACACTCCACCATTATCCTACTCAGGAATTTTTATGTTGATATCTCTAGCTGGAATAGATATGTTCTTGATTGTCTCGCGGGAGGTAATTTCCTAGGCGCTCCCGCTTTAGAAGCTAGCTGCATCATTGAGAGTTTATTTGGAATACCACCTGTTAATGAAACTAAAATTGAAACCTCCCTTGAGGATGTTATGAAAAAATTGGAAACCATAGAGAAAAATTTTCCGAGTGTTGAAACTAAGTTGGAGATATTACTTGATAAAACTGATGAACTTGATAAATCCCTAGGAGGAATTGATGAAAGAATTAGTGTCCTAGGAACTTGTGTTGACCATGATAATCAAATTAATAGGATTGGCGAACTTGAAAAAGCTATGGGAACCTTGGGTTCAACCTTTTCGTCTTTACGAGTTTAGAGAGAAAGCTTATGTGGGAAAGGAGCAAAAGTTTATGTATGTCTCTAAAGTGCCTAAACCAAAGAAATATTATTATAGGCCTAAAATTGACAAAGCCCCTAGTACCACTACAAATGGGGGAGCTTATGATATCAATGCTTCATCTCGCGATAACACTTGAGTTACACTTTCTGCGCCTAGCTGAAAGGCGTTAAAGAAAAGCGCTTGTGGGAGACAACCCATGTTTTTACTACAGTACTTTATTTTATATTTGTGTCTTGGAAGTTGTTTACTACTGTAGCAACCTCTCCTTATCTTAGTTTTATGTTTTGTTGTGCCAAGTAAAGTCTTTGATAGAAAAGTAAGTACTAGATTTGGATTACTGCGCAGTTCCAGATTTCTTTCTTTGTCACGAATCTGGGTCTATCTCCCTGTAGGTAGCTCAGAAAATTAAGCCAATTTACGAGCATGATCCTCAGATATGTACGCAACTTTCATTCAATTTGAGCATTTTCGTTTGAGCAAGTCTGGTGGCCTAATAAAATCCATCTTTACGGACTGTTCTGTTTTGACAGATTCTGTCTTTTATTTCGCATTGCCTCTTTTGCTATGTTGGATGAATTTCTTTGATCCACTAATGTCCAGTAGCTTTATGCAATGTCCAGAAGTGTTAAGAATGATTGTGTCACCTCTGAACATGTGAATTTTTATTATGCACTAACCCTCTAATGAGTTGTTTCGAGTTTGGTGTGGAGGAAGTTTTCAAGGATCAAGAGAGGAGTATGATGCAATATGATCAAGGAGAGTGAAAGCTCTAAGCTTGGGGATGCCCCGGTGGTTCACCCCTGCATATATTAAGAAGACTCAAGCGTCTAAGCTTGGGGATGCCCAAGGCATCCCCTTCTTCATCGACAACATTATCAGGTTCCTCCCCTGAAACTATATTTTTATTCGGCCACATCTTATGTACTTTGCTTGGAGCGTCGGTTTGTTTTTGTTTTTTTGTTTTGTTTGAATAAAATGGATCCTAGCATTCACTTTATGGGAGAGAGACACGCTCCGCTGTTGCATATGGACAAATATGTCCTTAGGCTCTACTCATAGTATTCATGGCGAAGTTTCATCTTCGTTAAATTGTTATATGGTTGGAATTGGAAAATGATACATGTAGTAACTCTAAAATGTCTTGGATAATTTGATACTTGGCAATTGTTGTGCTCATGTTTAAGCTCTTGCATCATATACTTTGCACCCATTAATGAAGAAATACTTAGAGCTTGTTAATTTGGTTTGCATATTTGGTTTCTCTAGAGTCTAGATAACATCTAGTATTGAGTTTTGAACAACAAGGAAGACGGTATGGAGTCTTATAATGTTTACCATATGTCTTTTATGTGAGTTTTGCTGTACCGTTCATCCTTGTGTTTGTTTCAAATAGCCTTGCTAGCCTAAACCTTGTATCGAGAGGGAATACTTCTCATGCATCCAAAATACTTGAGCCAACCACTATGCCATTTGTGTCCACCATACCTACCTACTACATGGTATTTATCCGCCATTCCAAAGTAAATTGCTTGAGTGCTACCTTTAAAATTCCATCATTCACCTTTGCAATATATAGCTCATGGGACAAATAGCTTAAAAACTATTGTGGTGTTGAATATGTACTTATGCACTTTATCTCTTATTAAGTTGCTTGTTGAGCGATAACCATGTTTACGGGGACGCCATCAACTATTCTTTGTTGGATATCATGTGAGTTGCTATGCATGTCCGTCTTGTCCGAAGCAAGAGAGATCTACCACCTTCATGGTTGGAGCATGCATATTGTTAGAGAAGAACTTTGGGCCGCTAACTAAAGCCATGATTCATGGTGGAAGTTTCGGTTTGGACATATATCCTCAATCTCATATGAGAATAATAATTGTTGCCACATGCTTATGCATTAAAGAGGAGTCCATTATCTCGTTGTCCATGTTGTCCCGGTATGGATGTCTAAGTTGAGAATAATCAAAAGCGAGAAATCCAAAATGCGAGCTTTCTCCTTAGACCTTTGTACGAGCGGCATGGAGGTACCCCATTGTGACACTTGGTCAAAACATGTGCATTGCAAAGATCCGGTAGTCCAAGTTAATTAGGACGAGGTGCGGGCACTATTAGTATACTATGCATGAGACTTGCAACTTGTAAGATATAACTTTCATAACTCATATGCTTTATTACTACCGTTGACAAAATTGTTTCATGTTTTCAAAATAAAAGCTCTAGCACAAATATAGCAATCGATGCTTTCCTCTTTGAAGGACCATTCTTTTTACTTTTATGTTGAGTCAGTTCACCTATTTCTCTCCACCTCAAGAAGCAAACACTTGTGTGAACCGTGCATTGATTCCTACATACTTGCATATTGTACTTGTTATATTACTCTATGTTGACAATTATCCATGAGATATACATGTTACAAGTTGAAAGCAACCGCTGAAACTTAATCTTCCTTTGTGTTGCTTCAATACCTTTACTTTGATTTATTGCTTTATGAGTTAACTCTTATGCAAGACTTATTAATACTTGTCTTGAAGTACTATTCATGAAAAGTCTTTGCTATATGATTCACCTGTTTACTCATGTCATCACCATTGTTTTGATCGCTGCATCCACTACATATGTTTACAAATAGTATGATCAAGGTTATGATGGCATATCACTTCGAAATTATCTTTGTTATCGTTTTACCTCGCTCGGACGAGCGAGAACTAAGCTTGGGGATGCTTGATACGTCTCCGACGTATCGATAATTTCTTATGTTCTATGCCATATTATTGATGATACCTACATGTTTTATGCACACTTTATGTCATATTCGTGCATTTTCCGGAACTAACCTATTAACAAGATGCCGAAGTGCCGGTTCTCGTTTTCTGCTTGTTTTTGGTTTCAGAAATCCTAGTAACGAAATATTCTCGGAATTGGACGAAACGAAGACCCAGGGCCCTATTTTTCCACGGAGCTTCCAGAAGACCGAAGAACACACGAAGTGGGGCCACGAGGTGGCCAGGCTATAGGGCGACGCGGCCCAAGCCCTCGTCGCGCCGACCTATAGTGTGGGCCCCTCGTGACGCCCCTTGACCTGCCCTTCCGCCTACTTAAAGCCTCCGTCGCGAAACCCCTGATGCGAAAAACCACGATACGGAAAACCTT
>NC_061512.1:1364664-1387204 GCF_022539505.1 Lolium rigidum | reverse complement strand
CTCCTCCCCGTCAGAAAACAACATTCTATATACCATATTATCTAAAGTAGAGTCAGTTGTAACAAAATGATGACTCTTCATAGCAGTAATATCGAGTCTCCTAGGGGCCAATGGCACATCATTAGGATCAATAGGAAGATTAAGAAATGTTAAAACACGCAATGCGATAGTTCCTCCAAAAATAGGCCCCCTGGTAGTCAGGCGGCGAGCAATAAGAGCACCAAGATGATAGGTGGTGTCACCAGTAAGTGCAATGTTCAAGAAAGCAAGATGGTAGCTAGAAATATTACTAGTGTTTTCCCTACCAAGAATGCTAGTAGCAATGTAGTATGCAAAATACTTAATGGCGGGAAGTTGGATGTTCCTTATCTTGCCCCGCTGAATGGTGCGACAATCGTCATCGGTGATCCTCGGTAGAGTTCCAGCAAGTCCCGGGGTTGTCATCAATCCTACTTGCTGTACCTACAGGGGCAATGTCCAAGGCACAACAAAAATCCTTCAATGGCATAGTCACAGTCTTACCATAGATTCTGAATGCAACCGTTGGCTCATATTGTTTGTTGTCGAGCTTGAAACTCTCGACAAAAATCTTGGTGAGCATGTGGTATTGCTCCCTTTCATCATTCATATAGGTGGTTAACCCTGCCCTGTTGACAAGGGTCAAGAAATCCTCCAGTATCCCTGCATTCCTTAGAAAATCATAACATGGAAAAGTAGAAGCATTAGGGGGACCGTGGTCCTCTTCGGGCGCGAAGCTAGGCGCGAGGATGTCTTCATTGTATGATTGCCTAATCCGGGTGGCGGCCCTAGAAGGCCTCCCGGTGCTGGTTGTCCCCTTCTTGAACAACTCTCCAAATTTGAACTTCTTCATTTTCTGAAATTTTCAACAAACAATATAAAACTTGATTTGGTGACATATAATTGAGGGAAACTACCATAGGAACTTGCTAGAGTACTAATCATGCATCAAAACTAATTTCTACCAATTAGAACAAGCATGCAAGCTCACTAAACATGTTACCTACAGCAGCAAAATATTCAAGATATACTCAACCAAACGAAATTCTACTTGGATGGGTGGAGGAGTCACATACCGAAGAGCAAATGTGCCAAATTTCAGACAGAAATCTGGGCTGAGCAAAGAGATCGAGAAATCTGGAGCTCTGGAGCAAAAACGCGAGAGAGATGAACTTGGTACGAGTTTTTTCGGGAGAGAGAGTGTTCTGGGCGAAAGAGATGACGAAGTGGGGCAGAGGGGAGCCCACACCACATGGTGGCGCGGCCACCTTGCAGGCCGCGCCGGCCTGTGGTTTGGCGCCCTCTAGTGCCCCACAGGTCATCCTCTGGTGCTCCCAGGTGCTTCGTCGAAAAATAGGACCAACGGTATAATTTTCGCGAATTTTTGAAAACTTTGAAAAATGCACATTTTCCGGGTATTAAGTTTATTATTACCGGCCAGGAAAATTTTAGAAATCTCAAATCAATTAAGAAACTTTGCAAAGTAAAAGTGCTACAGCAACTAAAGCAAGTGGAGAAAGAAAGAGATGTTGTTTACCTCCTCTATGCATATAAAAGGTATTTGTTAACAAGGTTGATCAAGTCTTGCCACCAAATAAATTTTACATAGCATATGAAGAAATAAACCTCAAATCAATCATGTTACCTTGAATTGTATTGATATGGATCCAATCACAAGAGTTTGATATTCTTCTTTAGGCTCATATATAGGACAATCGATGGTTCCCACTTTGATAGTTCTCACATGAGAGATAGTATTAACTCCGCACGCTTTTTCAATCCTCTTGGGGAAATAGACGGTGTGTTCCTTATCATCAACATTGAAAGTAACCTTTCCTTTGTTGCAATCAATAACAGCCCTCGCGGTGTTAAGAAAAGGTCTCCCAAGAATAATAGACATATTATCATCTTCGTGCATTTCCAACACAACAAAATCAGCTTAATATCAAGCAGCTTAGTAGTAACTTGAACAGGAACATTCTCACATATACCAACAGGAATAGCAAGAGATTTATCAGCCATTTGCAAAGATATATCAAGTAGGTATCAACTTATCTAAGTAAAGCCTCTTATAAAGAGAAAAAGGCATAACACTAACACCGGCTCCCAAGTCACATAGAGCAGTTTTAACATAATTATTCTTGATAGAACAAGGAATAGTAGGTATACCTGGGTCGCCCAACTTCTTTGGAATTTTGCCATTGAAAGAGTAATTAGCAAGCATAGTAGAAATTTCCTCATTGGGGATTTTCCTTTTGTTAGTAACAATATCTTTCATATACTTGGAATAAGGTGGCAATTTAATAGCATCAGCTTAAAGGGATTTGCAAGAATAAAGGTTTCATCCAATCACAAAATTTATTATAGTGTTCCTCTTCCTTTGATTTCAGCTTTCTTAGCAGGAAAAGGCATTGGCTTTTGCACCCAAGGTTCTCTTTCATTACCATGTTTCTCAGCAATAAAATCTTCTTTAGTATACTTTTTATTTTTAGCATGCTTTTCAGTGTTCCTTTTCAACCTCTTCTTTATCGAGAGTATCATTCTTATCATTATCTTCATTATTATCATGTTCATTGCCACTTTCAGCTTCAAGCATCGAAATAGAAATACTATTAGGATCATTAACAGTGTTCGGAGGATTCTACAACATTTTTATGTTTCTTCTTCTTTTTCTTCTTAGAATGAGCACTAGGTTCAATGCGTTGAGAATCTTGTTCAATTCTTTTGGGATGCCCTTCGAGATATAGAGGATCCCGGGTAGAGACACCACCTCTAGTTGTTACTTCATAAGCATGTTTCTCTTTAGAATTATTCCCTAACAAGTCATTTTGCACTTTAGTGAGTTGATCAATTTGAGTTTGAATCATTTGAAAATGTTTAACAAGCATCTTAACATCATTGGAGGTTCTCTCCACAATATCATGCAATTGACTAATAGCTTGAGAATTTTCCATTAGATGATTCTCTACTCTCATATTAAAATTTTCTTGCTTAACAATATAATTATCAAACTCATCTAAGCATTGCGCAGAGGTTTCGAATATGGAATATCTTCCCTAGTAAAGCGTTGAAGCGAGTTTACCTCAATCATGGATGAAGGGGGAATTATCTCACATATATCTTCTATAGGAGGTAGATTCTTCACATCTTCAGCATTTAATACCTTTCTCCTTGAGAGACTTCTTGGCTTCCCTCATATCTTCATCATTCAATTTAATTAAACCCCTCTTCTTCACTATTGGCGTTGGAGTTGGTTCAGCGTATTCCAATCATCATAATTCCGGCCTATTTTAGCCAATAATTCTTCAGACGTCGTCCTGGAGTTCTTTTCCTGAAAACACAACCAAGCACAACTATCCAGGTATGCCCTAGAATCAATGGTTAGTCCACTATAAAATATATCAAGTAATTCATGCTTTTCTAAATCATGGTCGGCAAAGCTCTAATAAGAGAGCAAAATCTTGCCCAAGCCTCGTGCAATTTCTCTTCATCTCCCCGATCAAAACTATAAACTCTTTGCAAAGCAAGCATGTTGAGCACTAGCAGAAAGTATTTCCGAAAGAAAACAAGCAAGCAATTCTTTTGGACTTTTAATAGAACCAGGTGGCAAATTATTATACCAAGTTTTAGCGTCATCCTTTAATGAGAATGGAAATATTTTAGCAACAAAGTAAGTACGCTTCTTAACATCATCGTAAAACAAGCTACTCAAAGTAGATAACTCAGCCATGTGTTCAACAAGACTTTCTTTTTCAAGTACCACAAAAAGGTGTTTTCTCAACAATAGCTATATGAGATAGATCAAGAGAAAAGTCATAATCTTTATCCCTAATGTTTATAGGAGATGTGGCAAATTTAGGATCGTGAGACAGCTTTATATCTAACAAAGGTGTTCTCGCAAGCAACTTTTTAATTTTTCTTGCATCAGTAGTAGCATGGCATTTTTCAATAAAATCATCATCAAGCTCCACATAATCTTCATCAAGATCATCACTAGAATATTCAAGTTCGTGTGAATTAACAGGTGTAGTAACATCAGGAATTTCAGCATTTTCAATTTGTCTAGACCTAGCAATGGAAGCATCTAGAAAAGTTCCCAATGAACCACTATCATCAAGCACAAGCAGTAAATATTATCGCATTATGAGAGTGTTCAGATTCAGCAGATGTACCCGCATGCGAAGCATGTGGCGGTGAAACAAGTTTATCAATCACGGATGGTGAATCAAGTGTAGCGGAGGTACTCGAATTGTACCTTTTCTTGTAGTGGATGGTAATATGGCGATCTTAGTATCGCGAGGTTTACCCATGATGGAGAATTTGCAGCGAACAATATCAATCCAAGTGAACTTCCAAATAAAGCTATGCTCCCCGGCAACGGCGCCATAAAATAGTCTTGATGACCCACAAGTATAGGGGATCGCAACAGTCTTCGAGGGAAGTATTACCCAATTTATTGATTCGACACAAGGGGAGACAAAGAATACTTGGAAGCCTTAACAACGGAGTTGTCAATTCAGCTTGCACTGGAAACAGACTTGCTCGCAAGAGTTTATCAAGTAGTAACAGCTTTATAGCAAGTAGCAGTAGTGAAATAACAAGCAGCAGAGTAACAAAGACAGCAGTAGTGATTTTAGTAAAAAGCAGGATTAAAATACTGTAGGCACGGGGACGGATGACGGGCGTTGCATGGATGAGAGAAACTCATGTAACAATCATAGCAGGGCATTTGCAGATAATAATAAAACGGTGTCCAAGTACTAATAAATCAATAGGCATGTGTTCCAATTATAGTCGTACGTGCTCGCAATGAGAAACTTGCACAACATCTTCTGTCCTACCAGCCGGTGGCAGCCGGGCCTCAAGGGAAACTACTGGGATATTAAGGTACTCCTTTTAATAGAGTACCGGAGCAAAGCATTAACACTCCGTGAACACATGTGATCCTCACATCACTACCATTCCCTCCGGTTGTCCCGATTTCTGTCACTTCGGGCCATTGGTTCCGGACAGCGACATGTGTATACAACTTGCAGGTAAGATCATAAACAACGAATATCTTCATGAATCAATAACATGTTCAGATCTGAGATCATGGCACTCGGGCCCTAGTGACAAGCATTAAGCATAACAAGTTGCAACAATATCATAAAAGTACCATCTACGGACACTAGGCACTATGCCCTAACAATCTTATGCTATTACATGACCAATCTCATCCAATCCCTACCATCCCCTTCGGCCTACAGCGGGGGAATTACTCACACATGGATGGGGGAAACATTGCTGGTTGATGGAGAGGCGTTGGCGGTGATGGCGGTGATGATCTCCTCCAATTCCCCGTCCCGGCGGAGTGCCGTAACGGAGACTTCGGCTCCCGCGACGGAGTTTCGCGATGTGGCGGCGTTCCGGAGGGTTTCCGGCGACTTCGACTTCTCTCCGTGCGTTTTTAGGTCGAGGCGAATAAGTAGTCCGAAGGAGGGCGGTCGGAGGCCGGCCGAGGGGGCCACACCACCTGGCCGCGCGGGCCCCCCCGGGCCGCGCCGCCCGGTGGTGTGGGGCCCTCGGGCCTCCACTTCAATTGCCCTTTCCGGCTCCGTTAGTTTCCCGGGAAAATAGGGCCTTCTCGCATAAATTCCGAGGTTTTTCCCGAAAGTTGGATTTCTGCACAAAAACGAGACACTGTAGCAGCTTCGCTGAAAACAGCGTTAGTCCGTGTTAGTTGCATCCAAAATACACAAATTAGAGGCCAAACAATAGCAAAAGTGTTCGGGAAAGTAGATACGTTTTGGACGTATCAATGTGCTCCCAGTAGAATTAATATTTGAATAAGAAGCACATAATCTAGGAACAATATACTCAAGTAAATAAGATTCACCCACAAATGCAAAGATACATAGTAAGCAAATAAATTCATCACTTGCATTTGAGAAGAGACAAGCATATGTGAGTAAAGACAAGTGTTGAGTTTAGAGATCATACCACATGTAGTTCACTTAGTCTTTACCATAGATAGGTAGATAGATAATGTCTCATACATAAATAGATAGCCCCTATGTCTCACACACAAATATAGGTAGATAGATAATGTCTCATAAAGCATAGATAACCATAAGTCAAAAGCAAAAAGAGTCAAAGAAAACGCAAGCTTGTGACTTCCCATGCAAATCCCGAACCTAATAGATCTCTTCTCCCCCTTTGACATCAAGATGCCAAAAAGGTTGAAGAGCGATGCTATCGTCCCTAGGCATCAAGGAAGTCCCCGGCAACATCGGAGTCGACATCATAGGAGGGTCCATCCTCGCCATCAGACCACTGGCTATGAGCAGAAATCCACTGAGGCTTCGGAAGGATATTCTCTTCAGATCCCGGAGGAGACACTTCCACACCAAGCTTTGTCATGATGCTCTTCTGACGGCGTCGGGCTTTCTTCTCTGCCACATAGGCGTCATACATACGCTCCTGAATATCCAGCTGGAGGCAGAAGGTCTTCTTTACCTTGATCTTGAGCTTGGTGTACCAAGAGGGCTCGAGCATGGGATCATATGCGGAGTCAGCCGGAGGCCCCCAAGGGCCATATGAGCAATAAAACCATCAAACCGGCGAGCAGGAGCGAGTGGAAGGATCTGCGGGACTGTCTGAAGGAGCTGCTGAGGCAGAAGGAGCTGCTGAGGCAGAAGGAGCTGCAGAGGCTGAGGTAGAAGCTGGGAGCCCATGATATTTGATAAGAATGTTCTTGCGACGATGCTCAGTGAGGGGTGAGTATGGTTCCAGAATAGCTCCCTCAAATTTCTGACGCCACACCTCAGAAATAAGCTTCATGATGAAGGGAGCAAAGGAAGGAGACCTCTTCTCCACCATACGCCCGAAGATCTGGTTCCACAGGCAATCCATGACATCCATCTTCTTACCTTTGCCCTTCCGGAGATGAGTTTGAAGCATCAAGTCAATGACAAACGAATGGATCTCATCAACATTACCAACTCTGACGGCAACGGTCTCACAGTAGATGCGAAGCATAATATCATATACGGGTTGGAGACCGGAAGTGAATCCAAGCTTGCATCGACCGGGCATATAGAGCGGCTCAAGAACATCTTTGGTGCTTGCATTAGACTCCTCGTGAAACCTCCAACCACTAGAACAGTCATCTTCACAATTTTCCGTAATAGGATAGCCAAGAATCTTTCCAAAGGTGCTCCAAGTGGTAGTGAGTACCACATCACGAGTCATCCAAGTAATGTTGCGAGCTTTATCCTCATGAAAATAGACTGTGGCAAAGAACTGAGTCACAAGGTACGGATCATAGTTGCATTGGAAAGTCATAATGGGAAGCAAACCAAACTCCTCACAAATTCCAAAAGCTTCATGAAAGTAGGCATTCTTCTTCAAATGGTCAATGTTGATATACCGTTGATCAACAACCTTCACCTTGGGAGGATAGACTTCATTGAATATGCGCTCTTGAACCTCGGTGTAAAAATGGCGGTTGCGGGTGCGAGAAGACCGAGGCCCCAAATAGGGGTTAGCGGTGCGAATGGCCATGTATGCATGAAGGCGGACGCCGCCATAGGACTCAATAGCCGGTTTCCCTTTCTTTTCATTTGCCAAAGAGGCACCACGAGCAGTAGTGGCACGGGGTAACACTTCATCTTGTTCAACAATCTCATCCTCAAGGGTCGGATCCCCTCGCCTCTTCCGACTAGCACCTGTGAAATAGACGAACAGAGCCGAGGGATATATGGGATAAGGGCACAAGCTCATCTCTAAAGAACAAAAATTTGACCCAAAAATACACATGCATGATAAAAAAACTTGGCCACACACTATAGGTAAAAATGCTACATAGTGGAGATGAACGGTACTACATACTCGAGGACTTAGATCAGCAAAAGATACAACCTCTTAGTGTAAGATTTAGCCAAAAATCTAAGCATGTAGAACCGAACACCAACAAGTATGTGAGCCAAAAATACGACCAAAATACATGGAGAGAGGAGCTAATACCGGGAGCCATGGAGGAGGAGAGGTGGGGGAAGGCTCCCACGGAGCCGATCCGGCCGGAGGTGGCCGGAGGATGGCCGGGGGAGCGCGGGCAGGGCGGCGGCTGGGCGCCTGGACGGTTTGGAGGAGGGGATGCGAAAGGGAAGAGAGAGAGGAGAGCCTGGGGCTCGACCCCTCTTGGAGGTACCGGCCCGAGGCCGGCGGTAGTACCGGCCAGGCCCCAGGCGGTACTACCGGCCTGGTCAGGCCCGGGTCGGCCAGCCTCCCCTTTTATTTTTTTTAAACACCCCCCCTTTTTTAAAAAAAACATAAATTGGTCAAGGATAAACATGAGTTTTGGTATGCAATTTTTGAGACGAGCTTGTGCTAGAAATAGAAAGTTTTTAGAGATGAGAGAATGGCTTAGGATGGAGAGAGCACACTGTAGATGGTACGATATCACTCATATTTGCAAAATATTGCAAATAAACACCAAACATGAGTGATTTCCCATAAGAACAAGGAGTTATCGAATAAAAGGCGATAAGATCCAAATAACTCCAACTCTTCACAAAGAAGAGTGTGGTGGCCTAGGCCACCATATATGAGTGTTGTGGCATGGCACCGCGAAGATATATCTTGGGTCCAAGCCACTACTCATCATTGAAGCTCACATATCAACATATGATATAAAGAGAATGATTTCTTAATGTTAGCATTATGGGGGGAGGGATAGCTCAATAATTTAAACCGCACTCCCCCTATTTCCATGCCCACACCTAAACCAAATAAAGTTTTGAGACAAAGGTGTGTTTGCAAGATGGTCATGCTATACTCCTTGAATCAATGATATTTAGCTCATTCCTCAAATAAGTGAACCTTGCTTCATCAAGAGGCTTCGTGAATATATCGGCAAGTTGATCTTTGGTAGGAACATAGATAAGCTCAATATCACCACGAGCAACATGATCCCTAATGAAATGGTTCCGGATCTCAATGTGCTTCGTTCTTGAATGTTGCACCGGATTATAGGCAATCTTGATGGCACTTTCATTGTCACATAATAGAGGCACTTTGTCACAAATGACACCGTATTCCTTTAAAGTTTGCCTCATCCATAACAATTGAGTGCATCCACTTGCGGCGGCAACATATTCGGCTTCGGCGGTGGAGAGAGATATACAATTTTGCTTCTTAGAAGACCAACACACCAAGGACCTACCAAGGAATTGGCAAGCCCCGGAAGTTGATTTCCTATCATCCTTGTCACCCGCCCAATCCGCATCGGTATATCCATTGAGAATAAAACTTGAGCCTTTGGGGTACCAAATACCATATCTTGGGGTATCAACCAAATATCGAAAGATTCTTTTGAGAGCCATCATGTGGCTCTCCTTAGGAGAAGCTTGATACCTTGCACACACACCAATACTCAACACTATGTCCGGTCTAGATGCACAAAGGTAAAGCAAGGATCCAATCATGGAGCGATATACCTTTTGATCCACCTCTTTACCATTGGGATCTAGTGCAAGATGACATTTGGTAACCATAGGAGTGGCCACACCCTTCATCTCGGTCATCTTGAACCTCTTGAGCATGTCTTGGAGATATTTTGCTTGATTGATGAAGGTTCCTTCCCTCAATTGCTTGATCTCAAAACCAAGGAAGAACTTCATCTCTCCCATCATAGACATCTCAAACCTATCGGTCATAAGCTTTGAGAATTCATCATTGAAAGCCTTGTTAGTCGAGCCAAATATAATATCATCAACATATAATTGGCAAACGAAAAGCTCCCCATTGACCCTCTTAGTAAAAAGAGTGGGGTCGATTAGCCCAACATCAAACCCACGGTCTACCAACAATTCCTTAAGGTGCTCGTACCAAGCTCTAGGAGCTTGTTTGAGACCATAAAGTGCTTTATCAAGCTTGTAGACATGGTTAGGAAAGTTGAGATCCTCGAACCCCGGGGTTGCTTAACATAAACCTCTTCATGCAAAGGACCATTAAGAAATGCACTTTTCACATCCATTTGTTGTAACTTAAAGTTATGATGCGATGCATAAGCAAGAAGGATACGGATGGACTCAAGGCGAGCCACGGGAGCATAGGTTTCTCCAAAGTCAATTCCCTCAACTTGAGAGAACCCTTGAGCCACCAATCTTGCCTTGTTCCTCACAACATTTCCAAACTCATCTTGCTTGTTCTTGAATATCCATTTAGTGCCTATAACATTGCGGCATCCCTTTGGCTTCTCTACTAAGGTCCATACTTTGTTGCGCTTGAAGTTGTTGAGTTCTTCGTGCATAGCTTCTAACCAATCCAAATCTTCAAGGGCTTCAAATACTTTCTTGGGTTCCACTAAGGAGATATAAGCATGATGATTGCTAAAGTTAGCCAATTGCCTTCTTGTGGAAACCTTTGCCCTTACATCACCAAGAACCTTGTCATGTGTGTGTTCAAGATGCTCAAGTTGCCTTTCTCTTCTTGCTAGACGACGGGCCTCGATCTCCTCCTTGGTTCTACTTGGCCTTGGAGGTGACACTTGATCAACTTGATCATTTGGGTCCCCGTCTTGACCTTCAACTTGAGCTTCCTGAATTACTTGAGGTTGCTCATCCTCATGTGCTTGATCTTGAACAATATTCGGAGAAGGGCAAGAGTTGATTGGATCCTCATTGGAGCCATCATGAATGCTTGGTTGATCTTGTCCTTGATCTTGCACATAAGAGGGAGGGCCTTGTTCTTGTTCTTGGGTTGGTGCATCATTTGCTTCACTAGGTAGGTGATACGTCTCCGACGTATCGATAATTTCTTATGATCCATGCCATATTATTGATGATACCTACATGTTTTATGCACACTTTATGTCATATTCGTGCATTTTCGGGAACTAACCTATTAACAAGATGCAGAAGAGCCGATTGCTCGTTTTCTGCTGTTTTTGGTTTCAGAAATCCTAGTAACGAAATATTCTCGGAATTGGACGAAATCAAGACCCAGGGTCCTATTTTGCCACGAAGCTTCCGGAAGACCGAAGAGGAGTCGAAGTGGGGCCACGAGGGGCCGCCACCATAGGGCGGCGCGGCCCAGGTCTTGGCCGCGCCGACCTGTGGTGTGGGGCCCTCGTGTGGCCCCCCACGTTGCCCTTCCGCCTACTTAAAGCCTCCGTCGCGAAACCCCTGATGCGAAGAACCACGATACGGAAAACCTTCCAGAGACGCCGCCGCCGCCAATCCCATCTCGGGGGATTCCGGAGATCTCCTCCGGCACCCTGCCGGAGAGGGGATTCATCTCCCGGAGGACTCTACACCGCCATGGTCGCCTCCGGAGTGATGAGTGAGTAGTTCACCCCTGGACTATGGGTCCATAGCAGTAGCTAGATGGTTGTCTTCTCCTCATTGTGCTTCATTGTTGGATCTTGTGAGCTGCCTAACATGATCAAGATCATCTATCCGTAATACTCTATGTTGTGTTTGTCGGGATCCGATGGATAGAGAATACCATGTTATGTTAATTATCAAGTTATTACATATGTGTTGTTTATGATCTTGCATGCTCTCCGTTATTAGTAGAGGCTCGGCCAAGTTTTTGCTCTTAACTCCAAGAGGGAGTATTTATGCTCGATAGTGGGTTCATGCCTCGCATTGACACAGGGACAGTGACAGAAAGTTCTAAGGTTGTGTTGTGCTGTTGCCACTAGGGATAAAACATTGATGCTATGTCCGAGGATGTAGTTATTGATTACATTACGCACCATACTTAATGCAATTGTCTGTTGTTAGCAACTTAATACTGGAGGGGGTTCGGATGATAACCTGAAGGTGGACTTTTTAGGCATAGATGCAGTTGGATGGCGGTCTATGTACTTTGTCGTAATGCCCAATTAAATCTCACTATACTTATCATGACATGTATGTGCATTGTTATGCCCTCTCTATTTGTCAATTGCCCGACTGTAATTTGTTCACCCAACATGCTTTTATCTTATGGGAGAGACACCTCTAGTGAACTGTGGACCCCGGTCCATTCTTTAATACTCGAAATACAAATCTGCTGCAATACTTGTTTCTACTCGTTTTCTCTGCAAACAATCATCTTCCACACAATACGGTTAATCCTTTGTTACAGCAAGCCGGTGAGATTGACAACCTCACTCGTTTCGTTGGGGCAAAGTACTTTGGATTGTGTTGTGCAGGTTCCACGTTGGCGCCGGAATCCCTGGTGTTGCGCCGCACTACATCCCGCCGCCATCAACCTTCAACGTGCTTCTTGGCTCCTCCTGGTTCGATAAACCTTGGTTTCTTTGTGAGGGAAAACTTGCTGCTGTGCGCATCATACCTTCCTCTTGGGGTTCCCAACGAACGTGTGAAATACACGCCATCAAGCATATTTTCACGAGCGCTGCGCGTTGCCGGGGAGATCAAGACACGCTGCAAGGGGAGTCTCCACTTCTCAATCTCTTTACTTTGTTTTTGTCTTGCTTTATTTTATTTACTACTTTGTTTGCTGCATTATATCAAAACACAAAAAAATTAGTTGCTAGTTTTACTTTATTTACTGTCTTGTTTGCTATATCAAAAACACAAAAAAATTAGTTACTTGCATTTACTTTATTTAGTTTGTTTTATTTACTACTGCTAAAATGAGTAATCCTGAAGTTGAAGTTCGTTCGTTTAAGCAACAAGGGGGAGAATGTTTAAAAGATGCTTGGTATAGAATTAGTGATGCCCATAATAGGTGTACTAAGAAACACTCCACCACTATCCTACTCAGGAATTTTTATGTTGGTATCTCTAGCTGGAATAGATATGTTCTTGATTGTCTCGCGGGAGGTAACTTCCTAGGCGCTCCCGCTTTAGAAGCTAGTTGCATTATTGAGAGTTTATTTGGAACACCACCTGTTAATGAAACTAAAATTGAAACCTCCCTTGAGGATGTTATGAAAAAATTGGAAACCATAGAGAAAAATTTCAGTGTTGAAACTAAGTTGGAGATGTTACTTGATAAAATTGACAAACTTGATAAATCCTTAGGAGGAATTGATGAAAGAATTAATGTCCTAGGAACTTGTGTTGATCATGATAATCAAATTAATAGGATTGGCGAACTTGAAAAAGCTATGGGAACCTTGGGTTCAACCTTTTCATCTTTACAGTTTAGAGAGAAAGCTTATGTGGGAAAGGAGCAAAAGTTTATGTATGTCTCTAAAGTGCCTAAACCAAAGAAATATTATTATAGGCCTAAAATTGACAAAGCCCTTAGTACCACTACAAATGGGGGAGCTTATGATATCAATGCTCCATCTCTTGATGTCACTTGAGATACACTTTCTGCGCCTAGCTGAAAGGCGTTAAAGAAAAGCGCTTATGGGAGACAACCCATGTTTTTACTACAGTATTTTTGTTTTATATTTGAGTCTTGGAAGTTGTTTACTACTGTAGCAACCTCTCCTTATCTTAGTTTTGAGTTTTGTTGTGCCAAGTAAAGTCTTTGATAGTAAAGTAAATACTAGATTTGGATTACTGCGCAGAAACAGATTTCTTTGCTGTCACGAATCTGGGTCTAATTCTCTGTAGGTAACTCAGAAAATTAAGCCAATTTACGTGAGTGATCCTCAGATATGTACGCAACTTTCATTCAATTTGGGCATTTTCATTTGAGCAAGTCTGGTGCCCTAATAAAATCCATCTTTACGGACTGTTCTGTTTTGACAGATTCTGCCTTTTATTTTGCATTGCCTCTTTTGCTATGTTGGATGAATTTCTTTGATCCATTAATATCCAAGTAGCTTTATGCAATGTCCAGAAGTGTTAAGAATGATTGTGTCACCTCTGAACATGTTAATTTTTATTGTGCACTAACCCTCTAATGAGTTGTTTCGAGTTTGGTGTGGAGGAAGTTTTCAAGGATCAAGAGAGGAGTATGATGCAATATGATCAAGGAGAGTGAAAGCTCTAAGCTTGGGGATGCCCCGGTGGTTCACCCCTGCATATTCTAAGAAGACTCAAGCGTCTAAGCTTGGGGATGCCCAAGGCATCCCCTTCTTCATCGACAACATTATCGGGTTCCTCCCCTGAAACTATATTTTTATTCCGTCACATCTTATGCACTTTGCTTGGAGCGTCGGTTTGTTTTTGTTTTTGTTTTGTTTGAATAAAATGGATCCTAGCATTCACTTTGTGGGAGAGAGACACGCTCCGCTGTAGCATATGGACAAGTATGTCCTTAGGCTCTACTCATAGTATTCATGGCGAAGTTTCTCCTTCGTTAAATTGTTATATGGTTGGAATTGGAAAATACTACATGTAGTAATTCTAAAATGTCTTGGATAATTTGATACTTGGCAATTGTTGTGCTCATGTTTAAGCTCTTGCATCATATACTTTGCACCTATTAATGAAGAAACACTTAGAGCTTGCTAATTTGGTTTGCATATTTGGTTTCTCTAGAGTCTAGATAATATCTAGTATTGAGTTTTGAACAACAAGGAAGACGGTGTAGAGTCTTATAATGTTTACAATATGTCTTTTATGTGAGTTTTGCTGCACCGTTCATCCTTGTGTTTGTTTCAAATAACCTTGCTAGCCTAAACCTTGTATCGAGAGGGAATACTTCTCATGCATCCAAAATCCTTGAGCCAACCACTATGCCATTTGTGTCCACCATACCTACCTACTACATGGTATTTATCCGCCATTCCAAAGTAAATTGCTTGAGTGCTACCTTTAAAATTTCCATTCTTTACCTTTACAATATATAGCTCATGGGACAAATAGCTTAAAAACTATTGTGGTATTGAATATGTACTTATGCACTTTATCTCTTATTAAGTTGCTTGTTGTGCGATAACCATGTTTCTGGGGACGCCATCAACTATTCTTTGTTGAATATCATGTGAGTTGCTATGCATGTCCGTCTTGTCTGAAGTAAGAGAGATCTACCACCTTACGTTTGGAGCATGCATATTGTTAGAGAAGAACATTGGGCCGCTAACTAAAGCCATGATTCATGGTGGAAGTTTCAGTTTTGGACACATATCCTCAATCTCATATGAGAATAATAATTGTTGCCACATGCTTATGCATTAAAGAGGAGTCCATTATCTCGTTGTCCATGTTGTCCCGGTATGGATGTCTAAGTTGAGAATAATCAAAAGCGAGAAATCCAAAATGCGAGCTTTCTCCTTAGACCTTTGTACAGGCGGCATGGAGGTACCCCATTGTGACACTTGGTTAAAACATGTGTATTGCGATGATCCGGTAGTCCAAGCTAATTAGGACAAGGTGCGGGCACTATTAGTATACTATGCATGAGGCTTGCAACTTGTAAGATATAATTTACATAACTCATATGCTTTATTACTACCGTTGACAAAATTGTTTCATGTTTTCAAAATAAAAGCTCTAGCACAAATATAGCAATCGATGCTTTCCTCTTTGAAGGACCATTCTCTTTACTTTTATGTTGAGTCAGTTCACCTATCTCTCTCCACCTCAAGAAGCAAACACTTGTGTGAACTGTGCATTGATTCCTACATACTTGCATATTGCACTTGTTATATTACTCTATGTTGACAATTATCCATGAGATATACATGTTACAAGTTGAAAGCAACCGCTGAAACTTAATCTTCCTTTGTGTTGCTTCAATACCTTTACTTTGATTTATTGCTTTATGAGTTAACTCTTATGCAAGACTTATTGATGCTTGTCTTGAAGTACTATTCATGAAAAGTCTTTGCTTTATGATTCACTTGTTTACTCATGTCATTACCATTGTTTTGATCGCTGCATTCATTACATATGTTTACAAATAGTATGATCAAGGTTATGATGGCATGTCACTTCGAAATTATCTTTGTTATCGTTTTACCCGCTCGGGACGAGCAGTAACTAAGCTTGGGGATGCTGATACGTCTCCGACGTATCGATAATTTCTTATGATCCATGCCATATTATTGATGATACCTACATGTTTTATGCACACTTTATGTCATATTCGTGCATTTTCGGGAACTAACCTATTAACAAGATGCCGAAGAGCCAGTTGCTGTTTTCTGCTGTTTTTGGTTTCAGAAATCCTAGTAACGAAATATTCTCGGAATTGGACGAAATCAAGACCCAGGGTCCTATTTTGCCACGAAGCTTCCGGAAGACCGAAGAGGAGTCGAAGTGGGGCCACGAGGGGCCGCCACCATAGGGCGGCGCGGCCCAGGTCTTGGCCGCGCCGACCTGTGGTGTGGGGCCCTCGTGTGGCCCCCACGTTGCCCTTCCGCCTACTTAAAGCCTCCGTCGCGAAATCCCCGATGCGAAGAACCACGATACGGAAAACCTTCCGAGACGCCGCCGCCGCCAATCCCATCTCGGGGGATTCTGGAGATCTCCTCCGGCACCCCGCCGGAGAGGGGATTCATCTCCCGGAGGACTCTACACCGCCATGGTCGCCTCCGGAGTGATGAGTGAGTAGTTCACCCCTGGACTATGGGTCCATAGCAGTAGCTAGATGGTTGTCTTCTCCTCATTGTGCTTCATTGTTGGATCTTGTGAGCTGCCTAACATGATCAAGATCATCTATCCGTAATACTCTATGTTGTGTTTGTCGGGATCCGATGGATAGAGAATACCATGTTATGTTAATTATCAAGTTATTACATATGTGTTGTTTATGATCTTGCATGCTCTCCGTTATTAGTAGAGGCTCGGCCAAGTTTTTGCTCTTAACTCCAAGAGGGAGTATTTATGCTCGATAGTGGGTTCATGCCTCGCATTGACACCTGGGACAGTGTGACGAAAGTTCTAAGGTTGTGTTGTGCTTGTTGCCACTAGGGATAAAACATTGATGCTATGTCCGAGGATGTAGTTATTGATTACATTACGCACCATACTTAATGCAATTGTCTCGTTGTTAGCAACTTAATACCGGAGGGGTTCGGATGATAACCCGAAGGTGGACTTTTTAGGCATAGATGCAGCTGGATGGCGGTCTATGTACTTTGTCGTAATGCCCAATTAAATCTCACTATACTTATCATGACATGTATGTGCATTGTTATGCCCTCTCTATTTGTCAATTGCCCGACTGTAATTTGTTCACCCAACATGCTTTTATCTTATGGGAGAGACACCTCTAGTGAACTGTGGACCCCGGTCCATTCTTTAATACTGAAATACAAATCTGTTGCAATACTTGTTTCTACTGTTTTCTCTGCAAACAATCATCTTCCACACAATACGGTTAATCCTTTGTTACAGCAAGCCGGTGAGATTGACAACCTCACTGTTTCGTTGGGGCAAAGTACTTTGGATTGTGTTGTGCAGGTTCCACGTTGGCGCCGGAATCCCTGGTGTTGCGCCGCACTACATCCCGCCGCCATCAACCTTCAACGTGCTTCTTGGCTCCTCCTGGTTCGATAAACCTTGGTTTCTTTCTGAGGGAAAACTTGCTGCTGTGCGCATCATACCTTCCTCTTGGGGTTCCCAACGAACGTGTGAAATACACGCCATCAGTAGTGTTTGTTGATGTTGAGAAGATGAGGGCTCCACCGTGGTAGAGCATAGTTCTTCCCGAGACGCCACACCGTGTCCCTCAATGGGGCGGAAAAATCCCACACCCATTCTTACTATGGCATCTTGAGGTATTTCATCACCTGCACAAACATCAACTTGCCCCACTTGGGAGCCATCATTTTCTTCAAACTTCACACTACAAGATTCAATGATAATCCCGGAGGATACATCAAAGATTCTATAAGTGTGAGATTCGGCACCGTAACCAACAAATATACCCTCCAAAGCTTTAGGAGCAAATTTAGACAAACGAACTCCTTTGATTTTGTAGAAACACTTACACCCGAACACCTTGAAGTATGATATATTAGGCTTGTTCCCGGTGAGTATTTCATATGGAGTCTTGTTCAAGCCCTTGCGGAGATAGAGCCGGTTAGAGGAGTGGCAAGCGGTGGAGATGGCTTCCGCCCAAAAGTTATAGCGGGATTTATACTCCGCCATCATAGATCTTGCCATATCCATAAGAGTCCGGTTCTTCCTCTCCGCAACACCATTTTGTTGAGGGGTGTAAGCAGCGGAATATTGATGTCGAATCCCCTCATCACTAAGAAAATCATTGAGTGTATAGTTCTTGAACTCGGAGCCGTTGTCACTTCTTATTGCCATAATGAGGAGGTTGTGTTGGCGTTGCACCTTGGTAGTAAAGTCAATGAATATTTGTTGAGTCTCATCCTTCGTCTTGAGAAAGTAGACCCAAGTGTATCTTGAGTAGTCATCAACAATCACCAAGCAATGTTTCTTCGCACCAAGACTTGCATGAGTAACGGGACCAAAGAGATCCACATGAAGGAGCTCCAAGATCCTCTTGGAAGAGATGATAGTCTTGCTTGGATGCGGAGAGTCATGCATTTTGCCTTCAACACAAGCCCTACAAACACGATCTTTGGCAAAAGACACATTTTCCATTAGTCCCACAATATGGTTCCCCTTGTGAAGACTTTGCAAAGTTCTCATGTTGACATGGGCTAGGCGGCGATGCCACAACCAACCCACGTCCGCCTTTCCGAATAGGCACATCGCACTTGTCGTGGTGGTCCCCGAAAAGTCCACCACATACAAGTTGTGTTCGCGATACCCAACGAAAGCGACTTTTAGAGTCTTGCTCCACAAGAGGACCACAATATCATTATCAATAAAGACGGCGAAACCCATCTTGCCAAGGGCGGAAACGGAAAGCAAATTGTAACCAAGGGTTTTGACAAGCATGACATCCACAAGAGTAATGTTGTGTGCAACCACAACCTTGCCAAAACCCAATACCTCGGATGTAGAATTATCGCCAAAGGAGACGGTGATATCATTTATGTTAGGCCTCAACTCCTTGACGAGGTTATTGCCGCCGGTCATATGACTTGTACATCCACTATCAAGTACCCATTTTGAACCTCCGGCGGCATAGTCCTACATGAGATCAATTCTTGAATTTAGGTACCCATTTCTCAATGGGTCCTCTTTTGTTAGCAACAAGGGTCTTTGGAACCCAAATAGACCAAGCAACATAACCATCATATGGGCCAACATATTTAGCATAAACATCACCATAATAATCTTTAAATAACACATAGTGAGGGTTAGCAATTCCCGCATCATCATCATTTATGGTTTTGCCCTTGGAGGCTTCACCATTAGTGATGGCTTTCTTCTTCTCTTGTGCGGGCTTGGCCTTTTGCTTGTTTGCCTTCTTTGCCTTGGCACTATAACCAAGGCCCTCCTTCCCATTGTTTGATCTTTGCTTACTCAAAAGATCATCCAAAGAAAGTTTACTTTGGGGAGAGGAGGCCTTAGCAAGTTCATCCTTCAACCTAGCATTTTCCTCAACAATATTTGCATGATCATATAGAGGAGTAGAGGTGCTAGGTATGTCATATGAAGCGAGCCTAATTTGAAGTTGCTCATAAGACTTGGAGAGGAGAGAGTATTCACTCTTCAAGGCTTTGTGTGCCTTGTCTAGATCATCTAGATCTCTCACAAGTTTCTCATGATCAACACCAAATTTGGCCTTTTCCTTTGTAAGCACTTTAGTCTTAGCTCTAGCAAGATCTCTAGCTTTAGTGAGCTTGTTAATTTTATCTTGAGGATCTCCAAGATTTTCTAACCTCTCTTCAAGAGAGGCTATGGTTTCTTGGCTTTCCTCAAGGGCATTTCTAAGAGCATGTAGTTCAAGAGCATCGTCTCTCTCTATTTGGCATTTTTTCTCAAGAGTACCATTTAGTTGAGCCATACGAACCATGAGGTTTGAAACATGCTTTTTAGTATTACCTTGTAGGTTAAGAATGAAATCATCAAACTCTAGCATTTCTTGTTTCACTTTTAGACTAGCAAGATCAACCCCTAGATCACTTGAAATGATAGGCATAGAGGGGTTAGGGGATGATACCTCGGAGGATTTAGCCATGAGGCAACTTTCTTCCTCCACATGAATGACCTCATTGGGGGATTCACTTGGTGATGAAGAGTTAGTGGAGAGGGAGGCAAGAGCGACCAATCCATTAGAGGTTGCATCTTCTTCATCATCAACATCATCATCTCCGGAGGTATACTCTTCTTGAGTGGATAGCACAATAGATGTGTCCAAGGAGGACCTTGCCATGAAGCAATGTGCATTCTTGATATGAGGATTCTCATTGGGAGATTCAAAGAGAGATGAAGAGGGAATGTTGGTGGTGACGATGGCGGCCACTTCCTTTGAGCTTTCTTCATCTTCATCATCACTAGAGCTTCCAACTTCATCGGAAGAATATTCTTCCCTAGTCACTAGCACAATTTTTGAGGGCCTCTTGCCCTTCTTGGTCTTGTTGTTGTAGAATTTCTTCTTGGGGGCTTTTGAATATTTGTCCTTTGAATCTTTGCTCTTGTCCTTGGGAATGAGCCTTCCACCATGAGTTTCCCTATTCTCATAGGGGCACTCGGCAATGAAATGGCGCTTGTCATTACAATTGTAGCAAGATCTTGTCCTTGGGCCCGAATTTGTGGACCCCCTTGAGTTGTTTCTCTTGATGTTGTCTTCCTTGGCCTTGGATGGGTCAACCCAAAAGGAGTTAGCATGGAATGCCATGTGGTCATGGTAGTGGTGTTCCAAATCTTCCGGATAGGACATACTCCAAGATGCCCTATAAGATTCTTGAGGAATCACTTCTTCAACGGAGTTGACCGCCAAGGCAAGGTTGGACCCTTTTGTCATCCCAAGAGCTCGATTGCGAGAATCATGAGAATTTTGCTCAAGCACCTTGAGAGCTTGCATCTCGTGCACGACTTGTTGAGAGGTGAGAGAGGAATAGCATTCCCTCCCGACAAGAGTCTTGACATCAATGGGTACAAACGGCATCATGCATTCAATGTACTTCTCCTTGATCCAAGAGTCATTGATGTGGGTGGCACCAATAAGCCGGAAGGCATCGGCAACGGTGAGAAGTCTTCCATACATGACTTCATGATCTTCATCCGGTAGCCTCATGAAACCTTCGGCTTTATTCTTAAGAGCATTATATTTGTTCCTCCTCGTGCTCTCACTTCCAATGCAACTAGCGGACAAACCGTCCCAAGCTTCCTTGGCGGTGGTGTAGTTCCGAACACGATGCAATTCCTTTGTCCCCACACTAGTTTGAATCATGTGCAAGGCGGTGTTGTTGAGTTGACTATCAACCGCTTCTCTTCTAGTTAACTTGTCGGGGTTGTATGGCTTGAAGCCTTCCATGATGATTCTCCAAAGTTCATTGGAGGCACTGCAAACATGAGAGCGAAACTCAAATTGCCAAGTATCGAAATTCTCAATGGAAAACTTAGGTGGGTCGCCCCGAATGTTCATATGGGGATGGGGAACCGGTATATCGGGAGATAGAAAAGGTGGAGCTACTCGATTGTAGCTCTCACCTCCACTAGTTCCCCTAGGAGATGCAATGGGAGATTTGATAGTGTTTAAGTTATCACCTTCCACGGGTTTGGTAGAGGAGGGTAATTCCGAAGCATCTCCCTCTTCTAACGCACCCGTGTCCTTTACCTCTACACTAGGAGCCTTGGGAAGGGCCGGAGTCAAAAGCTCGGCAATCATCTTTTTCATGCTTTCCATTTGAGCTTCCATGGAGGACTTCAACGAATTGAAGTCTTCCATGGAGACCGTCTTGGCGGCCCCTTCCGAGGACTCCTCGTTCGGCATACTCTTAGGCGGTTAAGCCCGAAATAAGAGCCGAGGCTCTGATACCAATTGAAAGGATCGTATGCCGCACCTAGAGGGGGGGTGAATAGGTGCTAACCAATTTTTAGTTCTTTTTCAATTTAGGCTTGACACAAAGGTAAATTCTCTAGATATGCAACTAAGTGAATTTACCTATATGACAAGATAAGCAACTAAGCAAGATATAGCTACACAATATAAGAGATAGAATAGGATAGAGGTAACCGAGAGTGGAGCACGCGATGACACGGAGATGATTCCCGTAGTTCCCTTCCTTTGCAAGAAGGTACGTCTACGTTTGGAGGAGTGTGGTTGCTACGAAAGCCAAACCAACAGCCACGAAGGCTTCACTCGGATCTCCCGTGAGCAACGCCACAAAGGCCTAGCCCACTTCCACTAAGGGATTTCCTCGAGGCGGAAACCGGGCCTTTACAAGGTTCTTGGGGCACACATCCACAACTGAATTGGAGGCTCCCAAATCTGTAACAATACAACAATCAACAACAACACATCAACACAAATCAACTAGGGAACCAAATAGGAACACTAGCATGAGATCCCTCAAACAAATGAGGGGAAATGCAAATTGCTTCGGTGAAGATGTAGATCGGGGTCTTCTCCTTCGATTCTCCAAAGCACAAGCGATTTGGGTGGTTGAGGGAGGAGATCCGATGGATTTGGTGTTCTTGGTGGCTCAACAATGGTGTTTTGCTTTTTGGGGAAGAAGTGAGCAGCTGAGCCATCTGGAGAAGAAGACTATAAGTAGTCGGTGGAGAAGATCCTGCCGATCCTTCCG
>NC_061512.1:1354200-1364564 GCF_022539505.1 Lolium rigidum | reverse complement strand
CGTCGCGAAACCCCCAGCACCGAGAGCCACGATACGGAAAACCTTCCGGAGACGCCGCCGCCGCCAATCCCATCTCGGGGGATTCTGGAGATCTCCTCCGGCACCCTGCCGAGAGGGGATTCATCTCCTGGAGGACTCTTCACCGCCATGGTCGCCTCCGGAGTGATGAGTGAGTAGTTCACCCCTGGACTATGGGTCCATAGCAGTAGCTAGATGGTTGTCTTCTCCTCATTGTGCTTCATTGTTGGATCTTGTGAGCTGCCTAACATGATCAAGATCATCTATCCGTAATACTATATGTTGTGTTTGTCGGGATCCGATGGATAGAGAATACTATGTTATGTTAATTATCAAGTTATTACCTATGTGTTGTTTATGATCTTGCATGCTCTCCGTTACTAGTAGAGGCTCGGCCAAGTTTTTGCTTTTAACTCCAAGAGGGAGTATTTATGCTCGATAGTGGGTTCATGCCTCCATTGATATCTGGGACAGTGACAGAAAGTTCTAAGGTTGTGGATGTGCTGTTGCCACTAGGGATAAAACATTGATGCTATGTCTAATGATGTAGTTGTTGATTACATTACGTTGATTACATTACGCACCATACTTATTGCAATTGTCTGTTGTTTTACAACTTAATACTGGAAGGGGTTCGGATGATAACCTGAAGGTGGACTTTTTAGGCATAGATGCAACTGGATGGCGGTCTATGTACTTTGTCGTAATGCCCAATTAAATCTCACTATACTTATCATGACATGTATGTGCATTGTTATGCCCTCTCTATTTGTCAATTGCCCGACTGTAATTTGTTCACCCAACATGCTTTTATCTTATGGGAGAGACACCTCTAGTGAACTGTGGACCCCGGTCCATTCTTTTATACTTGAAATACAAATCTGCTGCAATACTTGTTCTTTACTGTTTTCTTGCAAACAATCATCTTCCACACAATACGGTTAACCCTTTGTTACAGCAAGCCGGTGAGATTGACAACCTCACTGTTTCGTTGGGGCAAAGTACTTTGATTGTGTTGTGCAGGTTCCACGTTGGCGCCGGAATCTCTGGTGTTGTGCCGCACTACATCCCGCCGCCATCAACCTTCAACGTGCTTCTTGGCTCCTCCTGGTTCGATAAACCTTGGTTTCTTTCTGAGGGAAAACTTGCTGCTGTGCGCATCATACCTTCCCCTTGGGGTTCCCAACGAACGTGTGAGTTACACGCCATCAAGCTCTTTTTCTGGCGCCGTTGCCGGGGAGATCAAGACACGCTGCAAGGGGAGTCTCCACTTCCCAATCTCTTTACTTTGTTTTTGTCTTGCTTTATTTTATTTACTACTTTGTTTGCTGCATTATATCAAAACACAAAAAAATTAGTTGCTAGCTTTACTTTATTTGCTATCTTGTTTGCTATATCAAAAACCCAAAAAAATTAGTTTACTCGCATTTACTTTACTTGATTCATCATGTTTCCTTTTAATTTTACCACAAAAGACATACCGGTAGGACGCGGGTCTATAGTTGGGAGAAACAATATAGAAGAATTTTTCAATCATGTTAGTACCGTTGAAGATTTTGAAGATAGACACTTGGTAGAACTTGCTCCTACTTATGAAATTGCTGCTGCTGCTTTAGTTCGCATGTTGGAAACTAAATTTGTTAATCTCAATCCTATAATCCAACACATGTTTCTTACACTTGGTGATATGGAAGAAGGGGAAAAGAAAGATTTTGTTTTAGAAACCCTTCTTAGAGAATTTGGTGGTCTAGCAAGAGAGGCTAGAAAGGTCTTTGCTAAATTTAATATGCTTGGTTCTCATACTAATTTTGTTGGTCTCCTTGAAAAAATGGACATGGATAGAAAAAGGTACACTAATAATATTAATGATGGTGGGGAGATCAAAGCACCAATACCATGTAAACTCCTAGCTATGAATGATGCACTAGAAAATAACTATGCTTGGCTTGTTCCTGAAAATTTGTTCGATGAGAGTAGCAAGCCCAAGACTAATGAAAAGGGAGCCGCTGAAACTTATGTATCCAACATACTATGCATGGTTGAGAAAACTCCCAACACCCAAGGTAATGCCGATGCTTCGTCTCTTGATGTTACTTGATATACACTTTCTGCGCCTAGCTGAAAGGCGTTAAAGAAAAGCGCTTATGGGAGACAACCCATGTTTTTACTACAGTATTTTTGTTTTATATTTGAGTCTTGGAAGTTGTTTACTACTGTAGCAACCTCTTCTTATCTTAGTTTGGTGTTTTGTTGTGCCAAGTAAAGTCTTTGATAGTAAAGTAAATACTAGATTTGGATTACTGCGCAGAAACAGATTTCTTTGCTGTTACGAATCTGGGCCTAATTCTCTGTAGGTAACTCAGAAAATTAAGCCAATTTACGTGAGTGATCCTCAGATATGTACGCAACTTTCATTCAATTTGGGCATTTTCATTTGAGCAAGTCTGGTGCATCGATAAAATCCATCTTTACGGACTGTTCTGTTTTGACAGATTCTGCCTTTTATTTCGCATTGCCTCTTTTGCTATGTTGGATGAATTTCTTTGATCCATTAATATCCAGTAGCTTTATGCAATGTCCAGAAGTGTTAAGAATGATTGTGTCACCTCTGAACATGTTAATTTTTATTGTGCACTAACCCTCTAATGAGTTGTTTCGAGTTTGGTGTGGAGGAAGTTTTCAAGGATCAAGAGAGGAGTATGATACAATATGATCAAGGAGAGTGAAAGCTCTAAGCTTGGGGATGCCCCGGTGGTTTACCCCTGCATATTCTAAGAAGACTCAAGCGTCTAAGCTTGGGAATGCCCAAGACATCCCCTTCTTCATCGACAACATTATCAGGTTCCTCCCCTGAAACTATATTTTTATTCGGCCACATCTTATGTGCTTTGCTTGGAGCGTCGGTTTGTTTTTGTTTTTGTTTTGTTTGAATAAAATGGATCCTAGCATTCACTTTATGGGAGAGAGACACGCTCCGCTGTAGCATATGGACAAGTATGTCCTTAGGCTTTACTCATAGTATTCTTGGCGAAGTTTCTTCTTCGTTAATTTGTTATATGGTTGGAATTGGAAAATGCTACATGTAGTAATTCTAAAATGTCTTGGATAATTTGATACTTGGCAATTTTTGTGCTCATGTTTAAGCTCTTGCATCATATACTTTGCACCCATTAATGAAGAAACACTTAGAGCTTGCTAATTTGGTTTGCATATTTGGTTTCTCTAGAGTCTAGATAACATCTAGTCTTGAGTTTTGAACAACAAGGAAGACGGTGTAGAGTCTTATAATATTTATAATATGTCTTTTATGTGAGTTTTGCTGCACCGTTCATCCTTGTGTTTGTTTCAAATAACCTTGCTAGCCTAAACCTTGTATCGAGAGGGAATACTTCTCATGCATCCAAAATCCTTGAGCCAACCACTATGCCATTTGTGTCCACCATACCTACCTACTACATGGTATTTCTCCGCCATTCCAAAGTAAATTGCTTGAGTGCTACCTTTAAAATTCCATCATTCACCTTTGCAATATATAGCTCATGGGACAAATAGCTTAAAAACTATTGTGGTATTGAATATGTACTTATGCACTTTATCTCTTATTAAGTTGCTTGTTGTGCGATTACCATGTTTTCTGGGGACGCCATCAACTACCCTTTGTTGAATATCATGTGAGTTGCTATGCATGTCCGTCTTGTCTGAAGTAAGAGAGATCTACCACCTTAATGATTGGAGCATGCATATTGTTAGAGAAGAACATTGGGCCGCTAACTAAAGCCATGATTCATGGTGGAAGTTTCAGTTTTGGACATATATCCTCAATCTCATATGAGAATAATAATTGTTGCCACATGCTTATGCATTTAAGAGGAGTCCATTATCTGTTGTCCATGTTGTCCCGGTATGCATGTCTAAGTTGAGAATAATCAAAAGCGAGAAATCCAAAATGCGAGCTTTCTCCTTAGACCTTTGTACAGGCGGCATGGAGGTACCCCATTGTGACACTTGGTTAAAACATGTGTATTGCGATGATCCGGTAGTCCAAGCTAATTAGGACAAGGTGCGGGCACTATTAGTATACTATGCATGAGGCTTGCAACTTGTAAGATATAATTTACATAACTCATATGCTTTATTACTACCGTTGACAAAATTGTTTCATGTTTTCAAAATAAAAGCTCTAGCACAAATATAGCAATCGATGCTTTCCTCTTTGAAGGACCATTCTTTTTACTTTTATGTTGAGTCAGCTTCACCTATCTCTCTCCACCTCAAGAAGCAAACACTTGTGTGAACTGTGCATTGATACCTACATACTTGCATATTGCACTTGTTATATTACTCTATGTTGACAATTATCCATGAGATATACATGTTACAAGTTGAAAGCAACCGCTGAAACTTAATCTTCCTTTGTGTTGCTTCAATACCTTTACTTTGATTTATTGCTCTATGAGTTAACTCTTATGCAAGACTTATTGATGCTTGTTTTGAAGTACTATTCATGAAAAGTCTTTGCTTTATGATTCACTTGTTTACTCATGTCATTACCATTGTTTTGATCGCTGCATTCATTACATATGTTTACAAATAGTATGATCAAGGTTATGATGGCATGTCACTTCAGTAAATTATCTTTGTTATCGTTTTACCTGCTCGGGACGAGCAGTAACTAAGCTTGGGGATGCCGATACGTCTCCGACGTATCGATAATTTCTTATGTTCCATGCCACATTATTGATGATATCTACATGTTTTATGCACACTTTATGTCATATTCGTGCATTTTCCGGAACTAACCTATTAACAAGATGCCGAAGAGCCGCTGTCTGTTTTCTCGTTGTTTTTGGTTTCAGAAATCCTAGTAACGAAATATTCTCGGAATTGGACGAAATCAACGCCCGGGGTCCTATTTTGCCACGAAGCTTCCGGAAGACCGAAGAGGAGTCGAAGTGGGGCCACGAGGCGCCGCCACCATAGGGCGGCGCGGCCCCGGCCCCGGCCGCGCCGACCTGTGGTGTGGGGCCCTCGTGTGGCCCCTCGCGTTGCCCTTCCGCCTACTTAAAGCCTCCGTCGCGAAACCCCCAGTACCGAGAGCCACGATACGGAAAACCTTCCAGAGACGCCGCCGCCGCCAATCCCATCTCGGGGGATTCTGGAGATCTCCTCCTGTTATCACCAGAATTTGACCGGATCAGAGGTGGGCCGCGATTGGAGATGGGCTTGAAGAATATACATAGAAGAAATACATGAATCGGCCTTGTATACCAAGTTTGGGCTAAATTTCCCGTGTATCTGTATCATAGTAGGATGCGTGTCGTTTAGAAGTTAGAGTTTTACCCGTGCACGGTTAGGTGCACGCATGAATTAGAAAGTCCCCCGGACTATAAATATGTATCTAGGGTTTATGAAATAAACAACAACCAACGTTCAACACAAATCAATCTCGGCGCATCGCCAACTCCTTCGTCTCGAGGGTTTCTTCTGGTAAGCATCATGCTGCCTAGATCGCATCTTGCGATCTAGGCAGCACAAGCTTTATGTTGTTCATGCGTTGCTCGTACTGAAGCCTTTTTGATGGCGAGCAACGTAGTTATCTTAGATGTGTTAGGGTTAGCATTGTTCTTCGTATCATATGTTGTCGTAGTGTAACCCTTATACATCTAGCCGCCCTTACACCTATCTTAGGTGTAGGGGCGGCACCCCGCTTGATCATTGTTTAGTAGATCCGATCCGTTACGGTTGCTCCTTGTTCTTCAAGGATTAGTTTAATATCTGCAATAGTTAGGCCTTACAAAGGGTTGGAGGATTCAGCGGCGTGTAGGGTGTAGTTTGCTAGCCCTAAACAGGACGTTCCGAGGATCAACCTCGTGTTGGTTTTTAGGCCCTGTCTAGGATCGGCTTACGATCACCGTACGCGAGCGCGAGGCCCAATCACGAGTAGGATGTTCCGATTATGCGGTGAAAACCCCAGATCGTAGTAGGTCGCTTCAGCTTTATCTTGATCAAGCAGGACCACCATCCGATCGTACACCTCGTACGTATCATGGGTGGATCGGCTCTTTGAGCCAATTCACAGGATAACCTGAGAGCCGATCGAGGCTCGTATTTAACGTTTACGTGTATGCCATGCAGGAAACTAAGCGAGGCATCATCCAACACCTTCCCGACCAGGTATAGGTCAGGTGGCACGCCCTTGCGACAGCATCGGACGTGCGTGCGTAAGGCTTTGCGGGCCGTCGCTCGGAGGGACCAGGGCCAGCCGCAGTCCTGGGAGATTCCCGGCTCTACGGTGTTGCCCGTCGCTGCCCGCCGGTGGGTTTCTGACCGCAACACATTCTGGCACGCCCAGTGGGACAATCTTCGACATCCGCCGCATCGCCATCTACATCCGAGATGGCGTAAGGCACCCCGGTCAAGTACGAGGATCTGACTGAGGAGCTCAAGAAGAAGCATGACGAGATCAAGGCAGTCCTCGAAGCCGACCTCATCGGCTCTTTTCACAGAACCCGCTCCCATGGCATCAGGTGGAAAGGGTTCTCACCCGAAGGCGCGCTCGATGGAGTGGACCTGTCCTCCCCGTCGAAGAACGCACCGGGTCGCCGCGTCGGGAGATCAACTTCATGGTGGCTCATTCGCTGCACCGCCACTCGAGAGCCCGGTGAACACTTTGGAGCGTGTCGCTCGCGCGTGATCCAGGAAATCATGAGCCATCAGTACTCTCCGTCGGGACCAGCTCTGGGGACTTACCAAGGAGAGATGCCACTCCAGTCCCGTCCACCGCTGCCATTCGCATTGGCAGCACCAGAAGTGCCGAATTCATCGGCATACGTCGTCTACAAGATTGGTGGTGACCCTAGTGACTACCAATTCTTACATGAGGCGCCCAAGGAGATCCCGCACGGATACACGTGCGCATACGTGCCAGACTGCAGCAACTGGGCACTCTCGAACCAGGCTGCGACGGCAGGGACTTCTGGAACAGCAGGAGGAACGTCGGCAACAGATCTTGAGAAGAAGACGTGGCTAGCTAAGTACGCCACTCCGAGAAACCTCCAGAGCTCAGCTCCTGCAGTTGGCTCAGAGGTGGAAAAGTAAGCATGGCTGGCTAAGTATGCCACCCCGGCGAATCTTCAGAGTTCGACGCCTGCAGCCATCACCGCGGATCAAATCTGTACAATTCTGAAAGACCAGTTCGGCATGATGCCGAAAAGGAGGACAATCGGCTATACCAAGCCGTACCCCAACGAGTACGAATTGATCCCGCTACCACCCAAATATCGGCTCCCTGACTTCACAAAGTTTAGCGGATCAGATGGTACCAGCTCCATCGAGCATGTGAGCCGATATTTGGCACAGCTGGGCACGATCTCAACATCAGACGAGCTGCGTGTGAGGTTCTTCGCACAGTCCCTCACAGGATCGGCTTTCGGGTGGTACACATCGCTGCCACCAAACTCGATCCGGACTTGGAAGCAGTTGGAAGAGCAGTTCCACATACAGTATCACTCAGAGGCTTCCGAGGCTGGCATTGCCGATCTAGCACAAGTACGACAGAAGCGCGGGGAAACAGTGTCAGAATACATCCAGCGCTTCAGGACCGTTAGGAACCGATGCTATTCGGTTCACGTAAGTGAAAAAGAAGCAGTCGAGTTGGCGGTGGTGGGTCTCTCATCATCGATCAAGGACGTGGCCTCCCAAGCAGACTACCCTTCATTGGCGCACATGGTGCAGAAGCTGTCAGCATATGAACAGCGCCACCCAGATGTTTACCGGGATAAATTCAAGCGCGCGGTGGTCCTGGTTGAGGCAGATGAAGATGAAGGTGCTGCGGGAGATCAAGAGGTAGCAGTGGCTGAATGGACTCGGGGGGCAAGCCCCGTGTCCTTGATACGTCTCCTACGTATCGATAATTTCTTATGTTCCATGCCATATTATTGATGATACCTACATGTTTTATGCACACTTTATGTCATATTCGTGCATTTTCTGGAACTAACCTATTAACAAGATGCCGAAGTGCCAGTTCCTGTTTTCTGCTGTTTTTGGTTTCGAAATCCTAGTAACGAAATATTCTCGGAATTGGACGAAACGAAGACCCGGGTTCCTATTTTCACCGGAAGCATCCAGAACACCCGGGAAGGACCGTAGGGGGGCACCGGGCCCCTGCACCATAGGCCGGCGCGGCCCAGGCCCTAGCCGCGCCGCCATATGGTGTGGCCACCCCTTCGACCCTCCTGCGCCGCCTCTTCACCTATATAAAGCCTCCGTCGCGAAAACCCTGATGCGAAGAACCACGATACGGAAAACCTTCCGCGAGCCGCCGCCATCGCGAAGCCAAGATCCGGGGGACAGGAGTCTCCGTTCCGGCACCCTGCCGGAGCGGGGAAGTGCCCCCGGAAGGCTTCTCCATCGACACCGCTGCCATCTCCACCGCCATCTTCATCACCGCTGCTGCTCCCATGAGGAGGGAGTAGTTCTCCATCGAGGCTCGGGGCTGTACCGGTAGCTATGTGGTTCATCTCTCTCCTATGTGCTTCAATACAATAATCTCATGAGCTGCCTTACATGATTGAGATTCATATGATGATGCTTGTAATCTAGATGTCACTATGCTAGTCAATTGAGTTTTACTTATGTGATCTCCGGAGACTCCTTGTCCCACGTGTGTAAAGGTGACAAGTGTGTGCACCGTGTGGGTCTCTTAGGCTATATTTCACAGAATACTTATTCACCGTTGAATGGCATAGTGAGGTGCTTATTTATATCTCTTTATGATTGCAATGTGTTTGTATCACAATTTATCTATGTGCTACTCTAGCAATGTTATTAAAGTAGTTTTATTCCTCCTGCACGTGTGCAAAGGCGACAGTGTGTGCACCGTGTTAGTACTTGGTTTATGCTATGATCATGATCTCTTGTAGATTGCGAAGTTAACTATTGCTATGATAATATTGATGTGATCTATTCCTCCTACATATGCATGAAGGTGACAGTGTGCATGCTATGCTAGTACTTGGTTTAGTCTTTTGATCTATCTTACACTAAAGGTTACTAAAATATGAGCATTATTGTGGAGCTTGTTAACTCCGGCATTGAGGGTTCGTGTAATCCTACGCAATGTGTTCATCATCCAACTAGAGTGTAGAGTATGCATTTATCTATTCTGTTATGTGATCAATGTTGAGAGTGTCCACTAGTGAAAGTGTAATCCCTAGGCCTTGTTCCTAAATATCGCTATCGCTGCTTGTTTACTCGTTTTATCGCGTTACTACTCTGCTGCGTTACTACGCTTGTTTACTCGTCCTGGGCAAAGCACTTTTCTGGTGCCGTTGCTACTACTTATTCATACCACTTGTATTTCACTATCTCTTCGCCGAACTAGTGCACCTATTAGGTGTGTTGGGGACACAAGAGACTTCTTGCTTTGTGGTTGCAGGGTTGCATGAGAGGGATATCTTTGACCTCTTCCTCCCTGAGATCGATAAACCTTGGGTGATCCACTTAAGGGAAACTTGCTGCTGTTCTACAAACCTCTGCTCTTGGAGGCCCAACACTGTCTACAAGAATAGAAGCTCCCGTAGACATCAAGCACTTTTCTGGCGCCGTTGCCAGGGAGGAAAGGTAAAAAGGCACTCATACTCCGGTTCCAGGTAACAATATTTTTCCGGCGCCATTGTGTTTGTGCTCGAAGCTATTTCCTTTAGATCCTGCAATTGCATCTTTTTGTTTCTTGTTTACACTAGTTTGGCATAATGGACAACAATGAGCTTCTTATTCTATTTCCTGATTTAAAACATGGATTGTTTGATGCGAAAATTAAAAAACCTATGGAATCTTATTTGCATGCCGGTAGTAATATTAGTATGAACGCTTTGAACACCATTGTTGACAATGATATAGAAAGTTCTAAGCTTGGGGAAGCTGGTTTTCATGATCTTTTTAGTCCCCCAAGCATTGAGGAGAAAATTTTCTTTGATGATACTTTGCCTCCTATTTATGATGATAAAAATAGTGGTCTTTTGTTGCAACCTACTATGGAGGATAAATTTGATTATGATTACAATATGCCTCCTATATTTGATGATGAGAATAATAATGATAGCTACTTTGTTGAATTTGCTCCCACTACAACTAATAAAATTGATTATGCCTATGTGGAGAGTAATAATTTTATGCATGAGACTCATGATAAGAATGCTTTATGTGATAGATATATTGTTGAGTTTGCTCATGTTGCTACTGAAAGTTATTATGAGAGAGGAAAATATGGTTGTAGAAATTTTCATGTTACTAAAATGCCTCTCTATGTGCTGAAATTTTTGAAGCTACACTTGTTTTATCTT
>NC_061512.1:1321577-1354100 GCF_022539505.1 Lolium rigidum | reverse complement strand
TCGCCTCCGGAGTGATGAGTGAGTAGTTCACCCCTAGACTATGGGTCCATAGCAGTAGCTATATGGTTGTCTTCTCCTCATTGTGCTTCATTGTTTGATCTTGTGAGCTGCCTAACATGATCAAGATCATCTATCTGTAATACTCTATGTTGTGTTTGTCGGGATCCGATGGATAGAGAATACCATGTTATGTTAATTATCAAGTTATTACATATGTGTTGTTTATGATCTTGCATGCTCTCCGTTATTAGTAGAGGCTCTGGCCAAGTTGATGCTAGTAACTCCAAGAGGGAGTATTTATGCTCGATAGTGGGTTCATGCCTGCATTGACACCGGGGGAGTGACGAAACCCCTAAGGTTGTGTTGTGCTTGTTGCCACTAGGGATAAAACATTGATGCTATGTCCAAGGATGTAGTTATTGATTACATTACGCACCATACTTAATGCAATTGTCTGTTGTTTTACAACTTAATACTTGGAAGGGGTTCGGACGATGACCTCGAAGGTGGACTTTTTAGGCATAGATGCGGTTGGATGGCGGTCTATGTACTTTGTCGTAATGCCCAATTAAATCTCACTGTACTTATCATGACATGTATGTGCATTGTTATGCCCTCTCGTATTTGTCAATTGCCCGACTGTAATTTGTTCACCCAACATGCTTTTATCTTATGGGAGAGACACCTCTAGTGAGCTGTGGACCCGGTCCATTCTTTTATACTTGAAATACAAATCTGCTTGCAATACTTGTTTTACTTGTTTTCTCTGCAAACAATCATCTTCCACACAATACGGTTAACTCTTTGTTACAGCAAGCCGGTGAGATTGACAACCTCACTGTTTCGTTGGGGCAAAGTACTTTGGTTGTGTTGTGCGGGTTCCACGTTGGCGCCGGAATCTCCGGTGTTGCGCCGCACTACATCCCGCCGCCATCAACCTTCAACGTGCTTCTTGACTCCTACTGGTTCGATTAAACCTTGGTTTCTAACTGAGGGAAACTTGCCGCTGTGCGCATCACACCTTCCTCTTGGGGTTCCCAACGGACGTGTCAATTACACGCATCAAGCAAATTTTCTGGCGCCGTTGCGGGAGATCAAGACACGCTGCAAGGGAGTCTCCACTTCCCAATCTCTTTACTTTGTTTTTGTCTTGCTTTATTTTATTTACTACTTTGTTTGCTGCATTATATCAAAACACAAAAAAATTAGTTGCTAGCTTTACTTTATTTACTGTCTTGTTTGCTATATCAAAAACACAAAAAAAATTAGTTACTTGCATTTACTTTATCAAGTTTGTTTTATTTACTACTGCTAAAATGGCCACCCCTGAAAATACTAAGTTGTGTGACTTCACTAGCACAAATAATAATGATTTCTTATGCACACCTATTGCTCCACCTGCTACTACAACGGAATTCTTTGAAATTAAACCTGCTTTACTGAATCTTGTTATGCGAGAGCAATTTTCTGGTGTTAGTTCTGATGATGCTGCTGCCCATCTCAATAATTTTGTTGAACTATGTGAAATGCAAAAGTATAAAGATGTAGATGGTGACATTATAAAATTAAAATTGTTTCGTTTCTCATTAAGAGGAAGAGCTAAAGATTGGTTGCTATCTCTGCCTAAGAATAGTATTGATTCCTGGACTAAATGCAAGGATGCTTTTATTGGTAGATATTATCCCCCTGCTAAAATTATATCTTTGAGGAGTAGCATAATGAATTTTAAACAATTGGATAATGAACATGTTGCTCAAGCTTGGGAAAGAATGAAATCTCTCGGTTAAAAATTGCCCAACCCATGGACTGACTACTTGGATGATCATCCAAACCTTCTATGCGGGACTAAATTTTTCTTCACGGAATTTATTGGATTCAGCTGCTGGAGGTACCTTTATGTCCATCACTCTTGGTGAAGCAACAAAGCTCCTTGATAATATGATGGTTAATTACTCTGAATGGCACACGGAAAGAGCTCCACAAGGTAAGAAGGTAAATTCGTTGAAGAATCCTCTTCCTTGAATGATAAGGTTGATGCTATTATGTCTATGCTTGTGAATGATAGGACTAATGTTGATCCTAATAATGTTCCGTTAGCTTCATTGGTTGCCCAAGAAGAACATGTTGATGTGAACTTCATTAAAAATAATAATTTCAACAACAATGCTTATCGGAACAATTCTAGTAATAACTATAGGCCATATCCTTATAATAATGGTAACGGTTATGCTAATTCTTATGGGAATTCTTACAACAATAATAGGAATACACCCCTGGACTTGAAGCTATGCTTAAAGAATTTATTAGTACACAAACTGCCTTTAACAAATCTGTTGAGGAAAAGCTCAATAAAATTGATATTCTTGCTTCTAAGGTTGATAGTCTTGCCTCCGATGTTGATCTTTTGAAATCGAAAGTTATGCCTAATAGGGATATTGAAAATAAAATTGTTACTACAGCAAATGCCATCCAAGTTAGAATTAATGAGAATATAAGATTAATGGCTGAACTGCGTGCTAGGTGGGATAGAGAAGAAAATGAAAAACTAGCTAAAGAGAAAAATGTAGCTAAAGTTTGGACTATTACCACCACTAGCAATGCTAATGATTCACATGTTGCTGCACCTTCTACTATCAATGGTAAAATAATTGGTGTTGGCAATGTTTCTACTCCTAGTGCAAAGCGCGCAAAATTACTCGAAACTGCTAAAGCTGCTGAAACTGCCTGTGATAAAACTGCTGAAATTTTTTCCAACCTTGGGGATGCTAATCCCATTGCTTTAGATTGTAATGATTTATATTTTGATGATTGCCACATCTCTGAAGTTATAAAGTTCTTACAAAAACTTGCTAAAAGTCCTAATGCTAGCGCATTAAACTTGGCTTTCACAAAACATATTACAAATGCTCTCATAAAAGCTAGAGAAGAGAAACTAAAACTTGAAACTTCTATTCCTAGAAAGCTAGAGGATGGTTGGGAGCCCATCATTAAAATGAGAGTCAAAGATTTTGATTTTAATGCTTTATGTGATCTTGGTGCAAGTATTTCGTTATGCCTAAGAAAGTCTATGATATGCTTGACTTGCCACCATTGAAAAACTGTTATCCGGATGTTAATCTCGCTGATAATGCTAAAAAGAAACCTTTGGGGAAAGTTGATAATGTTCATATTATGGTTAACAATAACCTTGTCCCCGTTGATTTTGTTGTCTTGGATATTGAATGCAATGCATCTTGCCCCATTATATTGGGAAGACCTTTTCTTCGAACCGTTGGTGCTACTATTGATATGAAGGAAGGTAATATTAAATATCAATTTCCTCTCAAGAAAAGTATGGAACACTTCCCTAGAAAGAGAATGAAGTTACCTTATGATTCTATTATTAGAACAAATTATGATGTTGATGCTTCATCTCTTGATGTTACTTGATATACACTTTCGCGCCTAGGCTGAAAGGCGTTAAAGAAAAGCGCTTATGGGAGACAACCCATGTTTTTACTACAGTATTTTTGTTTTATATTTGAGTCTTGAAAGTTGTTTACTACTGTAGCAACCTCTCCTTATCTTAGTTTTATGTTTTGTTGTGCCAAGTAAAGTCTTTGATAGTAAAGTAAGTACTAGATTTGGATTACTGCGCAGTTCCAGATTTCTTTGCTGTCACGAATCTGGGTCTACCTCCCTGTAGGTAACTCAGAAAATTAAGCCAATTTACGTGCATGATCCTCAGATATGTACGCAACTTTCATTCAATTTGGGCATTTTCATTTGAGCAAGTCTGGTGCCCTAATAAAATCCATCTTTACGGACTGTTCTGTTTTGACAGATTCTGCCTTTTATTTTGCATTGCCTCTTTTGCTATGTTGGATGAATTTCTTTGATCCATTAATGTCCAGTAGCTTTATGCAATGTCCAGAAGTGTTAAAAATGATTGTTTCACCTCTAGACATGTTAATTTTTATTGTGCACTAACCCTCTAATGAGTTGTTTCGAGTTTGGTGTGGAGGAAGTTTTCAAGGATCAAGAGAGGAGTATGATGCAATATGATCAAGGAGAGTGAAAGCTCTAAGCTTGGGGATGCCCCGGTGGTTCACCCCTGCATATTCTAAGAAGACTCAAGCGTCTAAGCTTGGGGATGCCCAAGGCATCCCCTTCTTCATCGACAACATTATCAGGTTCCTCCCCTGAAACTATATTTTTATTCCGTCACATCTTATGCACTTTGCTTGGAGCGTCGGTTTGTTTTTGTTTTTGTTTTGTTTGAATAAAATGGATCCTAGCATTCACTTTGTGGGAGAGAGACATGCTCCGCTGTAGCATTTGGACAAGTATGTCCTTAGGCTCTACTCATAGTATTCATGGCGAAGTTTCTTCTTCGTTAATTTGTTATATGGTTGGAATTGGAAAATACTACATGTAGTAATTCTAAAATGTCTTGGATAATTTGATACTTGGCAATTGTTGTGCTCATGTTTAAGCTCTTGCATCATATACTTTGCACCCATTAATGAAGAAACACTTAGAGCTTGCTAATTTGGTTTGCATATTTGGTTTCTCTACAGTCTAGATAACATCTAGTATTGAGTTTTGAACAACAAGGAAGACGGTGTAGAGTCTTATAATGTTTACAATATGTCTTTTATGTGAGTTTCGCTGTACCGTTCATCCTTGTGTTTGTTTCAAATAACCTTGCTAGCCTAAACCTTGTATCGAGAGGGAATACTTCTCATGCATCCAAAATACTTGAGCCAACCACTATGCCATTTGTGTCCACCATACCTACCTACTACATGGTATTTATCCGCCATTCCAAAGTAAATTGCTTGAGTGCTACCTTTAAAATTCCATCATTCACCTTTGCAATATATAGCTCATGGGACAAATAGCTTAAAAACTATTGTGGTATTGAATATGTACTTATGCACTTTATCTCTTATTAAGTTGCTTGTTGTGCGATAACCATGCTTCGGGGATGCCATCAACTATTCTTTGTTGAATATCATGTGAGTTGCTATGCATGTCCGTCTTGTCTGAAGTAAGAGAGATCTACCACGTTAATGGTTGGAGCATGCATATTGTTAGAGAAGAACATTGGGCCGCTAACTAAAGCCATGATTCATGGTGGAAGTTTCAGTCTTGGACATATATCCTCAATCTCATATGAGAATAATAATTGTTGCCACATGCTTATGCATTAAATAGGATTCCATTATCTGTTGTCCATGTTGTCCCGGTATGGATGTCTAAGTTGAGAATAATCAAAAGCGAGAAATCCAAAATGCGAGCTTTCTCCTTAGACCTTTGTACAGGCGGCATGGAGGTACCCCATTGTGACACTTGGTTAAAACATGTGCATTGCAAAGATCCGGTAGTCCAAGTTAATTAGGACAAGGTGCGGGCACTATTAGTATACTATGCATGAGGCTTGCAACTTGTAAGATATAATTTACATAACTCATATGCTTTATTACTACCGTTGACAAAATTGTTTCATGTTTTCAAAATAAAAGCTCTAGCACAAATATAGCAATCGATGCTTTCCTCTTTGAAGGACCATTCTCTTTACTTTTTATGTTGAGTCAGTTCACCTATCTCTCTCCACCTCAAGAAGCAAACACTTGTGTGAACTGTGCATTGATTCCTACATACTTGCATATTGCACTTGTTATATTACTCTATGTTGACAATTATCCATGAGATATACATGTTACAAGTTGAAAGCAACCGCTGAAACTTAATCTTCCTTTGTGTTGCTTCAATACCTTTATAACTCTTATGCAAGACTTATTGATGCTCGTCTTGAAGTACTATTCATGAAAAGTCTTTGCTTTATGATTCACTTGTTTACTCATGTCATTACCATTGTTTTGATCGCTGCATTCATTACATATGTTTACAAATAGTATGATCAAGGTTATGATGGCATGTCACTTCAGAAATTATCTTTGTTATCGTTTTACCTGCTCGGGACGAGCGAGAACTAAGCTTGGGGATGCTGATACGTCTCCAACGTATCGATAATTTCTTATGTTCCATGCCACATTATTGATGATACCTACATGTTTTATGCACACTTTATGTCATATTCGTGCATTTTCTGGAACTAACCTATTAACAAGATGCCGAAGAGCCGATTGTCTGTTTTCTCGCTGTTTTTGGTTTCAGAAATCCTAGTAACGAAATATTCTCGGAATTGGACGAAATCAAGACCCAGGGTCCTATTTTGCCACGAAGCTTTCAGAAGACCGAAGAGGAGTCGAAGTGGGGCCACGAGGGGCCGACACTATAGGGCGGCGCGGCCCAGCCCTTGGCCGCGCCGACCTGTAGTGTGGGGCCCCCCGTGTGGCCCCCCACGTTGCCCTTCCGCCTACTTAAAGCCTCCGTCGCGAAACACCTTATGCGAAAAACCACGATACGGAAAACCTTCCAGAGATGCCGCCGCCGCCAATCCCATCTCGGGGGATTCTGGAGATCTCCTCCGGCACCCTGCCGGAGAGGGGATTCATCTCCCGGAGGACTCTACACCGCCATGGTCGCCTCCGGAGTGATGAGTGAGTAGTTCACCCCTGGACTATGGGTCCATAGCAGTAGCTAGATGGTTGTCTTCTCCTCATTGTGCTTCATTGTTGGATCTTGTGAGCTGCCTAACATGATCAAGATCATCTATCCGTAATACTCTATGTTGTGTTTGTCGGGATCCGATGGATAGAGAATACCATGTTATGTTAATTATCAAGTTATTACATATGTGTTGTTTATGATCTTGCATGCTCTCCGTTATTAGTAGAGGCTCTGGCCAAGTTGATGCTAGTAACTCCAAGAGGGAGTATTTATGCTCGATAGTGGGTTCATGCCCGCATTGACACCTGGGGGAGTGACAGAAACCCCTAAGGTTGTGTTGTGTTGTTGCCACTAGGGATAAAACATTGATGCTATGTCCGAGGATGTAGTTATTGATTACATTACGCACCATACTTAATGCAATTGTCTGTTGTTTTACAACTTAATACTGGAAGGGGTTCGGACGATAACCTGAAGGTGGACTTTTCAGGCATAGATGCAGTTGGATGGCGGTCTATGTACTTTGTCGTAATGCCCAATTAAATCTCACTGTACTTATCATGACATGTATGTGCATTTTTATGCCCTCTCTATTTGTCAATTGCCCGACTGTAATTTGTTCACCCAACATGCTTTTATCTTATGGGAGAGACACCTCTAGTGAACTGTGGACCCCGGTCCATTCTTTTATACTCGAAATACAAATCTGCTGCAATACTTGTTTTACTCGTTTTCTCTCGCAAACAATCATCTTCCACACAATACGGTTAACTCTTTGTTACAGCAAGCCGGTGAGATTGATAACCTCACTCGTTTCGTTGGGGCAAAGTACTTTGGTTGTGTTGTGCAGGTTCCACGTTGGCGCCGGAATCTCTGGTGTTGCGCCGCACTACATCCCGCCGCCATCAACCTTCAACGTGCTTCTTGACTCCTACTGGTTCGATTAAACCTTTGTTTCTAACTGAGGGAAACTTGCCGCTGTGCGCATCACACCTTCCTCTTGGGGTTCCCAACGGACGTGTCAATTACACGCATCAACATGGTATTGGTGCTTTAATCTCCCCACCATCATTAACATTATCAGTGTACTTAATTCTATCCATATCCATTTTTTCAAGTGTTCTTTTAAAGTCGGTATAAAAGCCAAGCCTCTTATGCTTAATAAAAACTTTTCTAGCTTCTTTAGATATATCTTCAAATTCTCGCACTAAGACTTTTAGAACAAAATCTCTCTTCTCTCCCCGCTCCATATCAGAAAGTGTAAGAAACATGTGTTGTATCATGGGGTTGAGACTAATAAATCTAGCTTCCATCATGCGTACCAAACAAACAGAGGCATCTTCATAAGTGGGGACAGCTTTTGCAAGGGGTATATCTTTAAGATCTTCATGCATACTAATATGGGTGAAAAATTCTTCTATATTATCTCTTCCAATTATAGACCCTTGTCCCACAGGTATATCTTTTACAGTAAAATTAAAAGGAAACATGTTGAAATAAGTAAAGCAAATGCAAGTAACTATTTTTTTGTGTTTTTGATATAGAGTGCAAGACAATAAATAAAGTAAAACTAGCAACTAATTTTTTGTGTTTTGATATAATGCAGCAAACAAGAAAGTAAATAAAATAAAGCAAGACAAAAACAAAGTAAAGAGATTGGATTGTGGAGACTCCCCTTGCAGCGTGTCTTGATCTCCCGGCAATGGCGCCGTAAAAAGAGCTTGATACGCGTACAAGCACGCGTCCGTTGGGAACCCCAAGAGGAAGGTGTGATGCGTACGGCGGCAAGTTTTCCCTCGTAAAGAAACCAAGGTTTATCGAACCAGGAGGAGCCAAGAAGCACGTTGAAGGTTGATGGCGGCGAGATGTAGTGCGGCGCAACACCAGGGATTCCGGCGCCAACGTGGAACCCGCACAACACAACCAAAGTACTTTGCCCCAACGAAACAGTGAGGTTGTCAATCTCACCGGCTTGCTGTAACAAAGGATTAGATGTATAGTGTGGATGATGATTGTTTGCAAAGAACAGTAGAACAAGTATTGCAGTAGATTGTATTTAATGTAAAAGAATAGACCGGGGTCTGATGGCGTGTATTTCACACGTTCGTTGGGGAACCCCAAGAGGAAGGTATGATGCGCACAGCAGCAAGTTTTCCCTCAGAAAGAAACCAAGGTTTATTGAACCAGGAGGAGCCAAGAAGCACGTTGAAGGTTGATGGCGGCGGGATGTAGTGCGGCGCAACACCGGAGATTCCGGCGCCAACGTGGAACCCGCACAACACAACCAAAGTACTTTGCCCCAACGAAACAAGTGAGGTTGTCAATCTCACCGGCTTGCTGTAACAAAGGATTAACCGTATTGTGTGGAAGATGATTGTTTGCAGAGAAAACAGAAAAACAAGTATTGCAGCAGATTTGTATTTCAAGTATTAAAGAATGGACCGGGGTCCACAGCTCACTAGAGGTGTTTCTCCCATAAGATAAAAGCATGTTGGGTGAACAAATTACAGTCGAGCAATTGACAAATAGAGAGGGCATAACAATGCACATACATGGCATGATAAGTATAGTGAGATTTAATTGGGCATTACGACAACGTACATAGACCGCCATCCAACCGCATCTATGCCTAAAAAGTCCACCTTCAGAGTTATCGTCCGAACCCCTTCCAGTATTAAGTTGCAAAGCAACAGCACAATTGCATTAAGTATGGTGCGTAATGTAATCAACAACTACATCCTCGGACATAGCGCCAATGTTTTATCCCTAGTGGCAACAACACATCACAACCTTAGAATTTTCTCGTCACCGTCCCGGTGTCAATGCGGGCATGAACCCACTATCGAGCATAAATACTCCCTCTTGGAGTTAAAAGCAAAAACTTGGCCAGAGCCTCTACTAGTAACGGAGAGCATGCAAGATCATAAACAACACATATGTAATAACTTGATAATTAACATAACATGGTATTCTCTATCCATCGGATCCCGACAAACACAACATAGAGTATTACAGTATAGATGATCTTGATCATGTTAGGCAGCTCACAAGATCCAACAATGAAGCACAATGAGGAGAAGACAACCATCTAGCTACTGCTATGGACCCATAGTCCAGGGGTGAACTACTCACTCATCACTCCGGAGGCGACCATGGCGGTGTAGAGTCCTCCGGGAGATGAATCCCCTCTCCGGCAGGGTGCCGGAGGAGATCTCCGTAATCCCCCGAGATGGGATCGGCGGCGGCGGCGTCTCGCAAGGTTTTCCGTATCGTGGTTTTTCGCCTCAGGGGTTTCGCGACGGAGGCTTTAAGTAGGCGGAAGGGCAGAGTCGGGGGCCAGACGAGGGCCCACACCACAGGGCGGCGCGGGCCCCCCCTTGGCCGCGCCGCCATGTGGTTTGGCCACCTCGTGGCCCCACTTCGTATGCTCTTCGGTCTTCTGGAAGGTTCGTGGCGAAATAGGCCCCTGGGTCTTCGTTTCGTCCAATTCCGAGAATATTTCGTTACTAGGATTTCGAAACCAAAAACAACGAAAACAGGAACCGGCACTTCGGCATCTTGTTAATAGGTTAGTTCCAGAAAATGCACGAATATGACATAAAGTGTGCATAAAACATGTAGGTATCATCAATAATATGGCATAGAACATAAGAAATTATCGATACTTCGGAGACGTATCAGGGTCCACAGTTCAGTAGAGGTGTCTCTCCCATAAGATAAATAGCATGTTGGGTGAACAAATTACAGTCGGGCAATTGACAAATAGAGAGGGCATAACAATGCACATACATGATATAATGAATATTGTGAGATTTAATTGGGCATTACGACAAAGTACATAGACCGCTATCCAGCATGCATCTATGCCTAAAAAGTCCACTTTCAGAGTTATCATCCGAACCCCTTCCAGCATTAAGTTGCAAAACAACGGACAATTGCATTAAGTATGGTGCATAATGTAATCAATAACTACATCCTCGGACATAGCATCAATGTTTTATCCCTAGTGGCAACAAGACATCCACAACCTTAGAACTTTCCGTCACCGTCCCGCATTTAATGGAGGCATGAACCCACTATCGAGCATAAATACTCCCTCTTGGAGTTAAGAGCAAAAACTTAGCCAGAGCCTCTACTAATAACGTAGAGCATGCAAGATCATAAACAACACATAGGTAATAGATTGATAATCAACATAACATAGTATTCTCTATCCATCGGATCCCGACAAACACAACATATAGAATTACGGATAGATGATCTTGATCATGTTAGGCAGCTCACAAGATCCGACAATGAAGCACATGAGGAGAAGACAACCATCTAGCTACTGCTATGGACCCATAGTCTAGGGGTGAACTACTCACTCATCACTCCGGAGGCGACCATGGCGGTGAAGAGTCCTCCGGGAGATGATTCCCCTCTCCGGGAGGGTGCCGAAGGCGGTCTCCAGAATCCCCCGAGATGGGATTGGCGGCGGCGGCGTCTCTGGAAGGTTTTCCGTATCGTGGCTCTCGGTACTGGGGGTTTCGCGACGAAGGCTTTAAGTAGGCGGAAGGGCAACGCGGGGGGCCACACGAGGGCCCCACACGCCGTGGCCGCGCGGCCTAGACCTGGGCCGCGCCGCCTGTTGTGGCAGCGCCTCGTGGCCCCACTTCCTTTCCCCTCGGTCTTCCGGAAGCTTCGTGCAAAAATAGGACCCCGGGCGTTGATTTCGTCCAATTCCGAGAATATTTCCTTTGTAGGATTTCTGAAACCAAAAACAGCGAGAAAACAACAACCGGCTCTTCGGCATCTCGTTAATAGGTTAGTGCCGGAAAATGCATAAATACGACATATAATGTGTATAAAACATGTAGATATCATCAATAATGTGGCATGGAACATAACAAATTATCGATACGTCGGAGACGTATCAAGGACTGAACATATAAGAATAATGCCGACTCATTTGGAAAATGAGTGATGCGTTGAGACGCAAATGAATTGCAAAATACATACGTTTCTGAGCGTGTCAGATCCGTTGACTAAAACCTCTCCCGTGAGCAATACATGATAAAGCACCGGAAGGCCAAGGTGTTATATCTTTACAAATGTAAACTAGATTATTGACTCTAGTGCAAGTGGGAGACTGTTCGAGATATGCCCAAGAGGCAATAATAAAATGGTTATTATAATATATCTTTGTGTTTATGATAATGTTTACATACCATGCTATAATTGTATTAACCGAAACATTAATACATGTGTGTTATGTGAACAACAAGGAGTCCCTAGTAAGCCTCTTGTACAACTAGCTTGTTGATTAATAGATGATCATAGTTTCATGATCATGAACAATGGATGTTATTAATAACAAGGTTATGTCATTATGTGAATTATGTAATGGACACACCCAATTAAGCGTAGCATAAGATCACGTCATTAAGTTCATTTGCTATAAGCTTTCGATACATAATTACCTAGTCCTTTCGACCATGAGATCATGTAAATCACTTATGCCAGAAGGTTACTTTGATTACATCAAACTCCACTGCGTAATGGGTGGTTATAAAGGTGGGATTAAGTATCCGGAAAGTATGAGTTGAGGCATATGGATCAACAGTGGGATTTGTCCATCCCGATGACGGATAGATATACTCTGGGCCCTCTCGGTGGAATGTCGTCTAATTAGCTTGCAAGCATATGAATGGTTCATAAGAGATGACATACCACGGTACGAGTAAAGAGTACTTGTCAGGAGACGAGGTGGAACAAGTTATAGAGATACCGATGATCAAACCTCGGACAAGTAAAATATCGCGTGACAAAAGGAATCGGTATCGTATGTGAATGGTTCATTCGATCACTAAGTCATCGTTGAATATGTGGGAGACATTATGGATCTCCAGATCCCGCTATTGATTATTGGTCGGAGAGAAGTCTCAACCATGTCTGCATAGTTCATGAACCGTAGGGTGACACACTTAAGGTTTGATGTCGTTTAAGTAGATATCGAATATGGAATGGAGTTTGAAGTTTTGTTCGGAGTCTCGGATGGGATCCAGGACATCACGTGGAGTTCCGGAATGGTCCGGAGAATAAGATTCATATATAGGAAGTCATATTCCAAGTTTGGAAATGATCCGGTGCATTTATGGCAGGTTCTAGAAAGTTATAGAAAAGTCCAGAAGAAATCACCATGGAAAGTGGAGTCCCGGAGGGACTCCACCTTGCATGGCCGGCCAAACCCTAAGGGGAGGAGTCCCAGGTGGGCTACACCATAGGTGGCCGGCCAACCCCCCAAGGAAGGGGTGGGAGTCCCACCTTGAGTGGGATTCCCCCCTTGAGTAGGTTTCCCACCTATGGGAGATTTTGTTGTTGGGGTCTTATTCGAAGACTTAGACTACAACTCTTGGGGATTTCCACCTATATAATGAGGAGGAGAGGGAGGGGGCAGCCCACTCTTGGCCGCACCACCTAGGGCCCCCATGGCCGGCGCCCTACCCCCTCTCTCTCTCTCCCTAAACCCTAGCGCCCCTCCTCCACATACTACTCCCGCAGCGCATAGGCGAAGCCCTGCCGGAGTTCTCCACCACCACCGCCACCACGCCGTCGTGCTGCCGGGATTCTGAGGAGGATCTACTACTTCTGCTGCCCGCTGGAACGGGGAGAAGGACGTCGTCATCAACACCGAACGTGTGACCGAGTACGGAGGTGCTGCCCGATTGTAGCACCGTCAAGATCTTCTACGCGCTTTTGCAAGCGTCAAGTGATCATCTTCTGCAACAACGAGATCTAATCTCGTAGGCTTTGGAAATCTTCAAGGGTTAGTCTCGTTCATCCCCTCGTTGCTACCATCTTCTAGATTGCATCTTGGCTTGGATTGCATTCTCGCGGTAGGAATTTTTTTGTTTTCTATGCTACGAATCCCATCACTTGGGTGATATTTACCCAAGGTTGTTTAAGTAGGTGATATTTATTCACTTTTCTTGCATGGAGAATGATTTCTACTTCCTAGAGTTGTGCTTTCCATCATTAAACAAAAAACCCATTTGAAGGTTGCGGTGACCCAGCGTACCACTGCATGGTGTACTACACAAGTCGTTGACATAACACAAGTGAAACACCGTTCCACTCATATTACATCTCTCAGAGTGGTACAACAGAAACATATGCGAGTCCAAGGCATGTCTATAGAAGTACACACGAGCTATTTACATAAGATCAACACAGCCTCCTACTTTACAGTGAGGTAAAACTGCAAATAAAGCTCCAGAAGAACGACTCGTAGTCTATCTTATTGCTAACTCAAGCTTATGAGCTACTTGGCTTGCTATGGAAATCTAGCTACTTAGGTGCTAGGATTAGGAAAGTTTCCCTTCTATTACTAGTCTAGGTTTCCATAATAGCTGATGCAGAAGTTGACTCCATTGACTTCTTTGATTGGATTCTTCATCTTGTTGCAGTTGACTCCTTTGTCTTCGAGTTCCACGGTAGTTTCTCCTTCGGTGCCTCCATAGCGAAGCAGGGGATCTAAGAGTGGGATGAGTACGAGCGTACTCAACAAGTTCATATTAGGAAATAGGTGTATCATGCACTAGCTACAGCCACAAACCCGAAAGTCATAGGCGAATGCAAGGTTTCATAAACATTTCTTCAAAAGGTTTATTTTATTCTGAAAACTATGCCCGTCAGTCTTCACAGGTTGAACAGAACTTCGTGGAGTTCCTTTCCTGCCGCGTTCCCAGTTCCCCTCCCGGAACAGGGAGTGACAGTCACAATTCAGTATCCTCTGCAGAGGTGCGTTACTTTTCCCACAAGAGAACTTATCCTTGATGCCTTACCGAGACGCGTTTCTCGTCCACACTTCCTTGGTGTGGGGCCAGGTGTAAGATCCAAGCCAATCACTGCCTTCTCCACGACCCTGCAAACCCACTCTTTTGTCCACCCGTACACCCCCGGTAGACATCTCCCGATAATACGGCTTTACCCACGGTGTACTTTGGACAATCCCTCATAGACGGTAGAGCCAGTCATCCACACGGATGGGGATTTAAAAGGCCATCCCAACCTACGGCAGTGCCTCCAACACCCCGCAGCTCTATCCAGTCCGTTGGCGTGCAGGAGGGAAAAGATACAGCTAACTTCCCCAGAGCCATTATAGATCTTATGGTTAACGCGGTATGTACGGCTCTAGAATCACTGGACGGCATTGGTACTTAGTCCTAGATGAATAGTAACCGTGCAATGGAACCTCCACCAATCAACACATACCATGGTTCCATTGCCCACCACATAGTCATATTCATAATTGTAAAATAATATTTGCTTTTCAATGCAAGAGTGATGAGTATAGTACTTTTCATATAATTTGATAAAAATAATCAAATGACATGAGCATGCGATGAACTTGCCTTTCTTGACTGCAAGATTATGCAGGGAAAAGCTTCGATACGTGAGAACTCCAAATGCTGAAATACCATCATCGTCCGGTAAGGACAATGTTTAAAGAACTGGCAAAGATGCTATAATGCATAGTATGAGATGCAATCGTCCCGAGCGTAACCTAACCTCGATGACTTATGATGTATGAGTTGTAAAGATTTCTTTAGGGTTGGTTGCACTTTTAGAATGGTTCTCAAACAAGGTTCTTATTAGGGTTTGGTTATATTAGCATCATAACCAAGTGATATAAGATCTCATAACAATCATACACATAAAGAATAGTGGTGGAACAATATGTAAAGAACAGTTGTCAATTTTAAGTTCTACAGAACATGGTTGATGATTACTTATACTATACTTCAAAAGAATAATTTATGAAGAACATGTTAATTAAGAAATAGGAAGTATTTCAAATAAGAACTATGGCTTCTATGGTTTGATTGACCTTTGTACTTCAAAAGAATAACTTTTGAAGAACAGGTTAAATAAGAACAATAAATACTACAAGTAGGAGATATGGGCTTCTAGAGTTTACTATTGGATTCATTTAGTTTTCTAATAGGACTAGTTGGGTTCTTAAGTTGAATGGGTCTATATGTAGCAAGTTTTGGGCAGGTTTATTACTTATGGTTTCTCCTAAGAATCATATCAAAGGATGATTCTCAAGGTGATGCTATGAGTTAGGGTTTAATATGGCTTCACATTTGCTTCACTAAGTAATCACTAATAGTTTCTAGGCTAAGTGGGTTATTACTTTCTAAGTAGGGTTTAGTGGGTTAGGAGCATGTTATGTGCATTACTACAAAAAATTTGGTGTTAGAGTTCATCCTTAGGATTCTACTAGGGTTTGATGGTTGAGGTTGGTTCTAATGGTGTGGTATATAGGAGTGATGATCAATGATACTAGTCCACTTAACAAGTTAGGGTTTGTTCCTAAGTGACACTAGTGGATCATATAGGTTTTAATTAAGAATAGGAACATGAAATGATAATTTTCATGTGACTTGGTTTTATGCTGGTGGATCATAAGAATACATTCATTTATTTCTTACTAGGGTTTTATATGTCAAGTAAATCTCACATGATCACATGTGACACATAACTAGGGTTTTAGAGTTGTTTCTAAGGTGGAATGATCACATAAAATAATGGGATCAAGGTCTTACTTATATTAAAACTAGGGTTTCTAAATTATGGTATAACTCTTAAACTAATAATTGGTAAAAGAGATGTGGTCACTAATTACTTTGAAACAAAATTAATAATGGTTTTAGCATTTTATTAATTTTCACAAGAATTAATAATTTGGGTAACTCCTATTTAGGTTTAATTAAATACTAGGGTTTAACAATTGTTATTAGCTTTTAGATAATTAACTTGTTAATTAAAGATGTTTAAGTAAACAAGTTTTGAATTATCAAAATAATATTAGCCTATAGTATTTTTCTTGTTTTATTATTAGTTAAAGAAAAATGCAAAATGGCCATTTGCAAATTAGGGTTTATGAATTATTACTAATATTTAAGTGAATGCAATTATGATAAAGAAAACTAATCTTATATATTTTATTTAGTTACTGAATAGCTAATATTTAATTTTTAAACTTCACTAATTATTGAATTCAAATTAGAGTTAAAACAAATGAATTGGCATAATTAATAAAGGTAAAAATAAGTGAATTTTTTTTGACACACATTTTTATTTTATATTTTATTTGAATAGAGTTTATTTTTGTGAGCATTTTGATATATTATTTATATTTTTCTGAGCTATAATGATTTTTATCTAATTCTGCAAATTTTCAGCAATTTACTGGTTTTTAAATTAAAACAGGAAATACTAAACTTACCGACTCAGATCTACCCGTAGAGACTGACTAGTGGGTCCTTTGACCAGTCAAAGATGTTGACGTGGCGGTGCCACGTCGATCTCGCCGGAGAGGACGCCGGTGATTGTAACATCCCAAATTTTAAAACAAAGAGAAAATGAATTTCCTTTTTACAAAAATGAGAACCAACAAAAACTTTTCTTACATAGGGTGCTATGCATAGTACTCATACTTAATCCTTGTGCTATTGCCATGATTGTGTGTTCATTGCTTTACACTCAATTCCAAAACACGAAACCCTAACCTTTTCAAAACCAAAGTGGATCAAATATGAGAAACTAAAATAAAATAAAAAGACACATGTGGGCATCTAGCCCTAATATGTAAATCTTGACCCCTACCAATATTACTTTTCTAAATGGAGGTGAACCATTGTAAACCCCACTAAACCCTAAACCTCATCCCTCTTATCACCATCCATTGAAAAACAAAATAAAAAGAAATGATCTTAAATAAGAAAAAGGCATATGTAAGCCTATGGCTATTTTTGCAAATGATAAATTTTGCCATGGCTACCTTGTGTAGATGATTTGAAATACTTCAACAAACCTAACCTAACACTTACCAACAAATCCAAGTGGGAAACAAAAATAAAATAAACATATGCATAGAGATATATGTGGCAGTTAGCCATAATACCAATTCTTGACCTAGGCACCTACACTTTCCCCAAATAGTTTGAAACTCTTAGCAAACTCAATCAAACCCTAAAATAGATCCTCACACATGCCCAAATTGGATCAAGAGAACCAAAATGGAAAAAGAAGAAAAATCCAATTCCACACACACATGTGCTTATGGACATTTTGCAAATCTTGGACCTAGACCAATTTGGCCTTCACCATTAGTTGTTTAATGTTACTAAACACTTATTACAACTTTTGGAATCAAATAAACTCAAATCAAATCAAATTTGAACTCAAATTGTGATCACATATGATATTGGTCCAATCTGCCAATTTCAGTCTGGTCACTACTTTGAGCCCCTGTATATTGAGATTTTTAAACCAAACAAATCCAATTCTTTGCACCTCATCCAATTAACCATCAAGGTGAACAACTTTTGTAAAGGCCACCATATCAAATTCATCCTAGATCAAAAACTATGCTCATGCAAAGTTGAGACTTTTTAACAAATTCAACAATCTCACACTTTGAAATTTTTGCATTTCCTTTCATTTTGAAATTCCACCACCACCCTTGTGTGTTGTGGATCATCAGAAGCAAGTCCAATCCATTCCTCTCCCATTTTTCAAATTTCATTGCATAGATCAAATTTGGCAAAGATTTGATTTTCCAAATATGCAAACATGGCAAACATGGCAAACATGGCAAACATGGCAAAGCCATGTGTAATGACCTTGGATCGGGTAGGATCCTAAGTCCCTGTGATTAACATGCTAGTCCCTGGATCATAAGCTAGCACTCACAGTCGATGAAATACCATGTAAAACACAATGTCATTATTACACGAATCGAATAAATCCAGAGTTTAATTTATTACAACTTTGCATAGCTCAAGGCTAGCTCAAATAAAAGCAACGGAAAACTTAAGATAAATTGAGTCCATCAACGCCACAGGCTCATTGAGTGTAGACCCGCGATCCTAGCGCACCTTTCTTCAACCTTCGTATTCTGCACATGAGTGCAACCAAAAACAGATTGGTCAATACTTTGAATGTATGGCAAATTACACCAAGAAGGAGAAAATTGACTAGAACTACATGCAAGGTAGTCAAGAGGAGGCTTGAGGTTTTATTTGCGTAAAGCCAATTTTTATAAAGTTAAAGAGAGAAATCTTTTATCCTACTTTGCAAAATTTTGATAAATAACATTGGCCGAGTGGCGCACATGGATATTACACACCAAGTGTCCAAATCAACCTAACACTTGGATATGACACACCAAGTCCCAAACACTTGGATATTACACACCAAGTCCCGAGCAGTTGGATATTACGCACCAAGGCTCCAAAACCCACCTATGAACGATATTACACACGCCATAGGGTTTTGAAAACTCATTTGAAAAGAGAGAGGAAATCCTTCAGAGGCTCCATCCTTCAGATGCTCAACTTGTCCTTTTACCGTGGACACGGCTGATCGATCAGGTTAACACTCTCGAGAGGTTGCGCTCTTTACCCACAATTCACAACCAAGCCTTTTTGCCAAAATTCTTCATCATCATTAAGGCCAGGACGAGGTCACGACGAAACTTTTCCTTAGTAGCCCCTCTACCTTCTGGATCCGCCCGTGCCCAAAATTCCTCCCAATGGCGGTACCCAGGCGAGGTTTCCCACTAAGTACTTAGCCAAGACAGAGCCCATATTGTATTGTGGTTGCACTGGAAGCTTCTACATCCGGAACATGGCAGACTTCTTTGATCCTGGGCGGCAGTCCTCCACCAATCTCCACACTCGTTGTCCCGTCAAAACCTTTCCGCCCGAAGAAAACTTAATTTTATTTTGAAGGAGGATTTTGGGAGAAAAGTTGCGCTCATAAACAGAGCTAAAGTACTTAGAAAATTTTCTTGTTTCGAACCCCTTTTGATATTTACGTAGCATAAGCATAGCACTTAGAAAAATTTAGGGATTCCTATGACCATGATATCAAGTGGAATTATTTCTAAGTATAATTCTACTCATGGCAATCTACAAAATAGCACGCTTGTAAAGTATTTACCAAGTAAACTCTACCAAAACATCCTACACATGCATACTAATCATTTGAAGGAAAAAAAGACATGCATAGAAAACTTGGGACAAAAATTTGAACAAAGGTGTAACTTGCCTTAGTATAATTTCATGATGATTTCTTCCTTGTGAACTTTCTCTCGCACTCCGAATAAATCTAACGCATAGAAAAATTACACGCAATAAACAACCATTGCAAATAAAGAGCCAAATAAAACACATAATCATGTAAAACAAAGAAAATGCAAAATAATATTAAATTACATATATTTATTTCGTGTTTATGGTTGGTCCAAATATACAAATATTATAAGTGGTCATAAGGATCAATTTGCAAAAAGAATTAATTTAATATGATTTATATAACTCGAATATGTTCAAATAAGTTTAAAATTTCCAAAATTTAATCGGACATATTAATTATTCATAAATTCGAAATTACAACGCCAAAGTGTAGATATTAAAACTAACGCAAAAAAATCGATCAAAACGAAGTTACGGTTATTTAATTATGATTTTTAAAAGATTTAGCGTTTTCGCGGTCTAGAACTCGTCACGGCGAAGGTGCTCCGTTGGATCTGATCTGACGACTCCTGTTGTGTTCTTGAAAGGCCTCAGTAGACTTCAGCGTAGCTCCTCCGACATTGCACGGTGCGATTCGATCCACTTAAAAGTTGGGAAAAAGAATGCTAACGCATTGCTATTAGTCAAATCGAAAAGCCTGATCTAAGGTAGCTAACACGGGATTTGAATTTCAAATTTTAACTTACAGATTTGATAAAATCTATAATTGTAGAAATTAATATCATTATACAGAGTTTTTAATTCTGAACTCAATGCAAAAAATATTATCTAAAATAAAGTTGCAGATTTAAAGTTACGAATTTTTGAAATCTAACATGTAATATGAGCTAGCAGTTTTCAAACTGATCGATCTGATTCACATGCGTGCGAAAAAAAACTAAAGGAGCGTGTGGCACGGCATGATAGGCTGATAGCGCGTATTGGTACCTATGTACTACGGTTGCTACACTAGATGCTGGGAGCGTTACCGGTGATGGTCGACGACGAGACGGACGCGGCGATCTGGCGTGGTTGGCGACGGAGTGACAGGCGGCGGCGATCAGGCGGCGTACGACGGGTTGGTCCTGGGTCTTCCGGCTCCACGAAGATGATGAAGGTGCAGTTCGACGAGGCGTCTCGTTCCCGTCCTCCAGCGGTCCTCTTTGTCCCGAACAGCGGTGGTGCTCGGCTGAACGTACGACAAGCTCCGACGGGTCTCTTGGCGTTCCTCGTGCTCCTACGGCGAGGGCAAAGGTCAGGAAAAGGACGTCGAGCAAGGATTAACAACGGAGATGAAGAGTTAGGAAGCTGCTGTCTCATCTTCAAACTTCGGAAACGAAGAATTCCGGCGAGATCTGTCTGGTGGTATAGGATATCGGGATTGAGCGATTTTTAGAAAAACGGAACGGGGAGGCGGAGGCAGTATTTATGGTGAGATTTTCGTGGAGTAGGGGTCACGAATACCAACAAATTCATCGTGAAATCGCTGGGATTCTGGCTTGGTTTGGAGTCCCTGTTTGTTACGAACAAGTAACGAGAGGAGGAAGACGATCGTGCGATCGAGTCGTCAAAAAAAACGGGCTGTGACGGTTGCTGCCTAGCTGGGCCAGTCTTGGGCTGAAGTCGTGCGCGCGTGCGCGGATGGAGCGCCGGCTGGGTTGGCTTCGTTACCCAGGTTCGGTAGTTTGCCTCTTTTATTTTTTTCTTTCCCTACTAAATCTCAGATTTGCTCAATTACAGAAAAATTGTAAAATTTCAAATAGTATTTTAGACCTAATGAACACGGTTCCAGTCCAAAACATATTGTAAAAATCATTTCATGCCTTTTTGGCCATTAGAGCTGTTTAGGCAATATTTCTGAAAATAGATTTTAACGGTCAATTAAATCCATCTATCAAACAATTAAAACAAGATGCTTAAAACACAAAAGTAATTTATTCAATTGAACAACATAAAAGAACACCTCTAACATCCAAATGAAAATGAAGAAGTCATATTATCTTCTCTCTTGAAATAGACGGTAGAACCATTTAGAAGATTCCACGAATTAAAATATAGAAAAATTAAAAGTCAGTCATGACACCAGCGTAATAATCCACCATTATTGGGAAAGTCATTTTATTCCCTCTCATTAATAGTTCAAGTATGGCTGAATGAAGATTTTATGTCACTCAAATTCAACAACTTGGATAGTCATGTTAATCCACTCATATAAACAAAATAATTAAAGTAAGGTTGGGAAAATTCAAACAAGTCAAAATTTCTTTTCATTCCAAATTTCAATCAAAGTCAAACAATTCAATCAATTTAATTTATTAAGTTTAACATTCCAAAATTAGGAAAATTTTGGGATGTTACAGACTACCACCCTTAAAAGGAATCTCGTCCTCGAGATTCGAGAAGGCTAGAAAGAAAAAGTTTGGGATAGACTAGGTTGCTACCACCCTTAAAAGGAATCTTCCTTGGTGTTCCAAAAATTCTATGGTTTCACTCTGCAACCTCGGCTTATGTTGGTAGCTCTATCTTTTTGACTTCTTCAAAGCTATTATCTTTAGGATGTCTTAATGTCGCTGTCTTGTCTTGCGCATATGGATGAACAAGTGAGGTTGTCTTGGTACCACCTAGATGTGATGATTGCTTCTTGTTGGGAGTTCAAAGGCTTGCTTATGACACCATGTTGAGTGCCCTTCTTGGGGATTTACTTAAGATAGAATATCATTTTCTTCGTGTCCGTTGTTTTGTAGTCCTTCTCCATGTTTTCGGCGTTCTTCTAGTCTCCAAGTCTTATCCACATCGTGAATCCATTGTCTCTATTTAAGATAGGGGAGAATAGACTAGAAAGAAGAGAGAGAAAGATATATTGGTACCCCATACAAACAACTTTATTTTGAAATTTGAAAATAATAAGAACGACAACACACATTTTATCGCACCTAACGTTGTAGCAGTTTCTATCTAGGTTTGGTTCCTAATAGGGAACTTGAAATCTTCATAGTCTTCAGAGACTTTGAAAGTCTTAATACTCTTCATTATCCTTCAAGATCTTCGTAGTCTTCGACACCTTCAATCTTTGAAACATCTTTAATGAACATTCAACTTTGAAACGCCTTTGGTGAAGACCTTGTAGTATTGATGTAGTGTTGATGCTTCATAAATGTCGTCTTGAGAAGTCTTTTGGTGAATTGGGTAATAGTCGACTAAGATATTGAAAAGACAAGAGAATATAAAACATTTCAAACTTTTAAGACAGAAGATAAGAAGTAATAGAGTATTTTATAAATTACTTAGAAATTATTAGTCCAAATGTCTTCCAAGGCTAAGGTCACGCTCTACAGTCAACATGTGCTCTGATACCATCTGTAGCGACCCTGGATCGGGTAGGATCCTAAGTCCCTGTGATTAACATGCTAGTCCCTGGATCATAAGCTAGCACTCACAGTCGATGAAATACCATGTAAAACACAATGTCATTATTACACGAATCGAATAAATCCGAGTTTAATTTATTACAACTTTGCATAGCTCAAGGCTAGCTCAAATAAAAGCAACGGAAAACTTAAGATAAATTGAGTCCATCAACGCCACAGGCTCATTGAGTGTAGACCCGCGATCCTAGCGCACCTTTCTTCAACCTTCGTATTCTGCACATGAGTGCAGCCAAAAACAGTTGGTCAATACTTTGAATGTATGGCAAATTACACCAAGAAGGAGAAAATTGACTAGAACTACATGCAAGGTAGTCAAGAGGAGGCTTGAGGTTTTATTTGCGTAAAGCCAATTTTTATAAAGTTAAAGAGAGAAATCTTTTATCCTACTTTGCAAAATTTTGATAAATAACATTGGCCGAGTGGCGCACATGGATATTACACACCAAGTGTCCAAATCAACCTAACACTTGGATATGACACACCAAGTCCCAAACACTTGGATATTACACACCAAGTCCCGAGCAGTTGGATATTACGCACCAAGGCTCCAAAACCCACCTATGAACGATATTACACACGCCATAGGGTTTTGAAAACTCATTTGAAAAGAGAGAGGAAATCCTTCAGAGGCTCCATCCTTCAGATGCTCAACTTGTCCTTTTACCGTGGACACGGCTGATCGATCGAGTTAACACTCTCGAGAGGTTGCGCTCTTTACCCACAATTCACAACCAAGCCTTTTTGCCAAAATTCTTCATCATCATTAAGGCCAGGACGAGGTCACGACGAAACTTTTCCTTAGTAGCCCCTCTACCTTCCGGATCCGCCCGTGCCCAAAATTCCTCCCAATGGCGGTACCCAGGCGAGGTTTCCCACTAAGTACTTAGCCAAGACAGAGCCCATATTGTATTGTGGTTGCACTGGAAGCTTCTGACATCCGGAACATGGCAGACTTCTTTGATCCTGGGCGGCAGTCCTCCACCAATCTCCACACTCGTTGTCCCGTCAAAACCTTTCCGCCCAGAAGAAAACTTAATTTTATTTTGAAGGAGGATTTTGGGAGAAAAGTTGCGCTCATAAACAGAGCTAAAGTACTTAGAAAATTTTCTTGTTTCGAACCCCTTTTGATATTTACGTAGCATAAGCATAGCACTTAGAAAAATTTAGGGATTCCTATGACCATGATATCAAGTGGAATTATTTCTAAGTATAATTCTACTCATGGCAATCTACAAAATAGCACGCTTGTAAAGTATTTACCAAGTAAACTCTACCAAAACATCCTACACATGCATACTAATCATTTGAAGGAAAAAAAGACATGCATAGAAAACTTGGGACAAAAATTTGAACAAAGGTGTAACTTGCCTTAGTATAATTTCATGATGATTTCTTCCTTGTGAACTTTCTCTCGCACTCCGAATAAATCTAACGCATAGAAAAATTACACGCAATAAACAACCATTGCAAATAAAGAGCCAAATAAAACACATAATCATGTAAAACAAAGGAAAATGCAAAATAATATTAAATTACATATATTTATTTCGTGTTTATGGTTGGTCCAAATATCCAAATGTTATATATGGTCATCAGGATCAATTTGCAAAAAAAAAAAATTAATTTCATATGATTTATATAACTCTGAATATGTTCAAATAAGTTTAAAATTTCCAAAATTTAATCAGACATATTAATTATTCATAAATTCGAAATTACAACGCCAAAGTGTAGATATTAAAACTAACGCAAAAAAATCGATCAAAACGAAGTTACGGTTATTTAATTATGATTTTTAAAAGATTTAGCGTTTTCGCGGTCTAGAACTCGTCACGGCGAAGGTGCTCCGTTGGATCTGATCTGACGACTCCTGTTGTGTTCTTGAAAGGCCTCAGTAGACTTCAGCGTAGCTCCTCCGACATTGCACGGTGCGATTCGATCCACTTAAAAGTTGGGAAAAAGAATGCTAACGCATTGCTATTAGTCAAATCGAAAAGCCTGATCTAAGGTAGCTAACACGGGATTTGAATTTCAAATTTTAACTTACAGATTTGATAAAATCTATAATTGTAGAAATTAATATCATTATACAGAGTTTTTAATTCTGAACTCAATGCAAAAAAATATTATCTAAAATAAAGTTGCAGATTTAAAGTTACGAATTTTTGAAATCTAACATGTAATATGAGCTAGCAGTTTTCAAACTGATCGATCTGATTCACATGCGTGCGAAAAAAAACTAAAGGAGCGTGTGGCACGGCATGATAGGCTGATAGCGCGTATTGGTACCTATGTACTACGGTTGCTACACTAGATGCTGGGAGCGTTACCGGTGATGGTCGACGACGAGACGGACGCGGCGATCTGGCGTGGTTGGCGACGGAGTGACAGGCGGCGGCGATCAGGCGGCGTACGACGGGTTGGTCCTGGGTCTTCCGGCTCCACGAAGATGATGAAGGTGCAGTTCGACGAGGCGTCTCGTTCCCGTCCTCCAGCGGTCCTCTTTGTCCCGAACAGCGGTGGTGCTCGGCTGAACGTACGACAAGCTCCGACGGGTCTCTTGGCGTTCCTCGTGCTCCTACGGCGAGGGCAAAGGTCAGGAAAAGGACGTCGAGCAAGGATTAACAACGGAGATGAAGAGTTAGGAAGCTGCTGTCTCATCTTCAAACTTCGGAAACGAAGAATTCCGGCGAGATCTGTCTGGTGGTATAGGATATCGGGATTGAGCGATTTTTAGAAAAACGGAACGGGGAGGCGGAGGCAGTATTTATGGTGAGATTTTCGTGGAGTAGGGGTCACGAATACCAACAAATTCATCGTGAAATCGCTGGGATTCTGGCTTGGTTTGGAGTCCCTGTTTGTTACGAACAAGTAACGAGAGGAGGAAGACGATCGTGCGATCGAGTCGTCAAAAAAAACGGGCTGTGACGGTTGCTGCCTAGCTGGGCCAGTCTTGGGCTGAAGTCGTGCGCGCGTGCGCGGATGGAGCGCCGGCTGGGTTGGCTTCGTTACCCAGGTTCGGTAGTTTGCCTCTTTTATTTTTTTTCTTTCCCTACTAAATCTCAGATTTGCTCAATTACAGAAAAATTGTAAAATTTCAAATAGTATTTTAGACCTAATGAACACGGTTCCAGTCCAAAACATATTGTAAAAATCATTTCATGCCTTTTTGGCCATTAGAGCTGTTTAGGCAATATTTCTGAAAATAGATTTTAACGGTCAATTAAATCCATCTATCAAACAATTAAAACAAGATGCTTAAAACACAAAAGTAATTTATTCAATTGAACAACATAAAAGAACACCTCTAACATCCAAATGAAAATGAAGAAGTCATATTATCTTCTCTCTTGAAATAGACGGTAGAACCATTTAGAAGATTCCACGAATTAAAATATAGAAAAATTAAAAGTCGGTCATGACACCAGCGTAATAATCCACCATTATTGGGAAAGTCATTTTATTCCCTCTCATTAATAGTTCAAGTATGGCTGAATGAAGATTTTATGTCACTCAAATTCAACAACTTGGATAGTCATGTTAATCCACTCATATAAACAAAATAATTAAAGTAAGGTTGGGAAAATTCAAACAAGTCAAAATTTCTTTTCATTCCAAATTTCAATCAAAGTCAAACAATTCAATCAATTTAATTTATTAAGTTTAACATTCCAAAATTAGGAAAATTTTGGGATGTTACACCATGCCATGCCGGCCATGCCATGCCGGCCATGGAGCATCTACCTCAAGAAAACCCTAGCTACTCCCCTCTCTAGCCCTGGTAACCTTGCCCCTCTTCTTCCCCTTGGTCTACTGGACAAACTGTAGCCGCCGTTGCCGGAGGAGAAGCCCACAGGGACGGCACGCGTCGCGCCCAGAACAGCCCAGGGCCATGCCAAGGACGTCGTGAGCGCGCCCACGGACGCACGCAGTGCACCCGTCGCCCCGACGAACGACGCCACCCCTGGCCCCCTCTCTACCAACTGAGCTTCGCCGCCGCAACACGAATCCGCCAGACACGCGCCCGTGCCCTCGCGAGCGCCGTCACCGTCGACAACCTCGCCGTTCTCCCGCACCCGTGCCGCCAGGCATCGACCTCGCCAGCGCTCACCCGACCGTCCCCTACCTCGCCAGCATGCTCTCTAGCACCGCCTGGACGTCGCCTACCTAGCGCCGCCCTCGCCTACCCCTCTCGCTCGCCGGAAACGCCGCGCCCTTGTCGACATAGCCGCAGACCTCCGGCCACCTCGAGCTCCTATAAAAGGAGAGCCCCTCCTCCTCAATTGAGCACACCAGTCGCCTCCCCTCCCTCCTCTGAGCCTTCGCACCTTCTCCGCTCCACATTGATCACCACCGCCGCACGATTCCAACCTCGCTGCCCGTGCTCCGCCGCAGAAGCCCGCCGGAGCTAGACGCCACCCCTGGACCTGCGGTTTGTTCGAGGAGCTCCGCCGTCGTCTGCAACGTCGCCCTGCATCAACGCCGCCGCTTGCCGGAGTCCCTGCTCGCCGTCGACCCCCTAGCCTCGCCGCGCCCGTAAGTCCCTCTCGTCGAGGACGACGGCGACCCACGGCCGTGCGATCGCCTTTTGATCCAACGACCCACCTCACCCCGTACCGATTCGGTGATAAACACCCACTGACAGGTCGAGCCCCTTGTCAGGCAGCCCGTTGCGCGCTGCAGCGTAGCTGGGCTGGCCCGTTAGGCTTTTCCCGCGTGGCCTGTTAATTCAAAAATTGGTTTAAATCAAATCCGTTAAAATGCAAACTGGTGTCCATTTCAAATTCAAATGGTTTCAAATCTACTGCACCAAATTCAACAAACTTTATATTGTTGGAAAGCTTATGAAATGCTTGATCCAACCACAATAGTCTCACATTGAAATTATTTGTAGATTAAATGTGACAAACACATTCAAATAATTACTAAAAATCAACCAAAAATGCTATTAAGTTGAATTCAACTCTCATAGCTCACATTTCACTTACACTAATTGTTTATGCAAAAATATAGCATGGTTACTTTGAGTGATCATGGCCTAGTTTAAATAAAGGACTATATGGCTATTGTAGTCAAATGATATTGTCCAAAACTATTATGTAAATCATATGAAGTGTTTTTCTTCATTTAAATCTTGTCCCAAGTACTTTCATATGAAGTTGTGACCCTGGTTTAAATGCTCTCACATGAAAATACTTGGTGATATTAAATCATATTTAGTATTGTTAAATAGTATGAGGTATTCTACCTCATTTAAATTATTTTCCCAAATGATGATGAATGGTTGACTTAGGTCAACATGATTTCATGCATGATTGTTGAGGAAATTAATAGTAAGAAGATTCAATGAGAGGAAATTATTTCCTCCAAGAACTAAATGCAAACTATCATTTACATATGTAATGAGAGGAAATTATTTTTCTGAAAGAAAGAAAACCAAATGCAACTAATATGTTAGGTGTGTCATGAGATTAGAATAGTTAATGTGAATCTATTGTGTGCTTAGTATAGCTCTTGAACCTTGTTTGGTGATTGTATCCTCGTATTCGTTTTTAGACGCTAGTACCGGAGAATACCAAGAGGAGGAAGGCTTCTACCAAGAAGAGGAGGAAGAGAACTTAGATCACTACCCCACTCAAGGCAAGCTAATATTCTTGCAAGTGCAAAGCCCTATTAGGGCAAGGCACCATTAGTCTTACCTTACTTACAATGATCCCATCCCAAGTTTTTACCTTACAAGTTTTTACTCGATTTATGAAGAAGTTACTTTTATAGTTAACTTTGGTCTAAGTTTAGAATGTTAAGAGAGTAGTAAAGTTAGCCTCAAAGATGGCCAAGCAAGGTAGCACCCCTCGTGATTAGTGCTAGTGCTAATAACTAAAATTGACTACTCTAGATGGGAACTTGTGACTTGAAATGAATTTGAAAACTTTGGAATGATGAGTCATTCCATTGAAAGATATTTGAAGGTGAGGACTTGAATGACATGGTGAATTTTGAATAAAACTGATATTGGTTTGGATGCGATACCTTTCCAATTTTTGAGTACCCCCACAATACCTGATTATGGGTAGGGCTTAACTGGAAATTTATACATCTTAGTATGGGTTCCCTATAAACAAGCATCATAGGGGTTATGCCGAGGCTGCCTCCGTTGTATGAGAAATGATGTGAAATGAGGTGAATTGTATGGCCAAGCCCTGTGCAGTTCCCAGGTTGACAGTGGGTCTTCACTGGGAGGCCAAGCTCATGGGGAGAGGTACCTATACTAGGGTATGTAAGTGAAAGGTTATGGTTGATGATCCGCGTACTGAGTTACGATGATTCGGGGTTATCCCCAACGGATGAAATCAAATGTTGTGGCACAAGTGTGCAACCTCTGTAGAGTGTAAACCTATTCGAATAGCCGTGTCCATGGTTACGGACGGTTGGAAAGGCCATACTGTTACCGGTGTCAGATAATTCTTGAAAGTGTTGATGAATTGAATGGTGACTTGAATTGAATCACAACTGAGTTGTTTGAATGACACTAATGTTCCCACTTGAGTTAGTTAGCACATGAAGAGTCTTTTATCAAGTCCTTGTGAACTAAAATTGGCTTTATGCAAAATAAACTAGAGCTTAGTACCCCCTTACTAGAATTGATAGTACTTACACTAGTATTAGTTTGCGAGTACTTTAAAGTACTCACGACTGTGTCCCTGGCTATTCAAATGGCCAGACTATGAAGAGGAGCAGAACTACCAGGAGGACGGACAACAAGACGCCTACGAAAACTAGGAAATCTTCTGACGTCAGACGTTGGCCTGTGGCTTAGATAGTCCACTTCTGTTACGCTTCCGCCATGTAATATGTTCGTTGATCATTAGAGCAACTATTTGTGTAATATTGGATCATGTGATCTCTATTTGTAAGACAAGTATGGTTTGTAATGAATGATGACTTATGATATTCGACTGTTATGTCTCGCAACAACAATATTCCTGGGATTGCGATGAATGGCATAACAGGCATCTGGACTTAAAAATCCGGGTGTTGACAAGTTGGTATCAGAGCTATTGTTTGACCTTAGGAGACCCTAGTTAGAATGGACGTCTGAAAAACTTAGTTTCAAAACCAAAGAAGTGAATATTTGTGAAAAACTTATTCTCACTCTTATCCTTGAGATCTTTTACAAAATGAGAAATCCATGCTCTACTTTTCCTTGCAAGCCTACATAAAATTTTGCACACTTGACTACTTCTTTAACTCACTCATCCTAATTGCTCACAGATGGAGTACACCTGCAAGTCCTATCAGCTTGGTCACGGAGGAAACCTGATGTTCGAGAAGGATTTGAAGCAACTAGTGGAATATCTAGGACGCCCGTACCCCGAGTTCTTCGGAATACCCCTCAATAATCACCCCGGAGGACCACCTCGGTGGGAAGTTACCGCAGATCTGCGAAGAAAGCCTGGAGCCCCAATATGGGAAACCTTTTGGTTTTCTGTAATGGGAAACACTTGGAAGGAAGGACTAGTCAGAGCTATGCAAGAAGCAATTGCCCGTCTGTGTGGACAAAATGAGAACAAGGTCAAGTACACTCGCTTCATCTACTACCCAAGACATGACCCCATGGCAAGACCGATGACCATGCCCCCGCACACGGAGATGAACCACTCTGTCGCCCACCTGGACTTCCTGCTGTACAAGACCCGCAAGGAGTTGGACAACGCCCTCAACTTTCGCCAAGCACATTACCCCTGAAGACGAAGAATCCACCCCGAAGATTAGTATCGCTAAAGCACTTGAGTAGGTGTGAGTTGTATCAGGACCCCCTTGTATCGTAGAGCGAATGAATGGTTCTTCAAACCACCCGTGTGTTTGTTTGTAATGTGTGATGCTTGGTATGAATGAAAAAGTGTTGTTGGTTTTACCCCCTCAACACTACTCAAGTTTTCAAGTTTTGAACTTTTGAAACTTCTTGAACTTTAAAACCCAAACAAACCATAGAAATTTCCCTCTTATCTTAGCATCTACCTCAATGTTCAGATGGCCCCACCAACCCGCAGCACCAACCAAGACGCCATGATGCAAATGCTGGAGATGATGATGGCAGACCGAGAAGCCGAGAGAGCTGAACGCCAAGCCAACATTGCTGCACTGCAGCAGATTGCTCAGAACAACAACGGCCATGGAAACCACGACCACCCTAGGTCAAAGCTGAAGAACTTTCGGAACACCAACCCACCCATGTTCAGCAAGACTGAAGAGCCCCTTGACGCAGATGAATGACTCCAGACAATGGAGAACAATCTGGAAGTTGCGGGAGTTGAAGCCGCAGAGAAAGTGCTATTCGCCACCCACTACCTGTCAGGACCTGCAAGAGCCTGGTGGACAAGCGCCCGCGCAATGAATGCGGGACAGATGATGACCTGGGAAGACTTCAAGCTGAAGTTTAGCAAGTACCATGTGCCCCAAGGACTAATCAAGAAGATGAGAAACGAGTTCCGCGAACTCAGACAAGGCAGGATGTCCGTGGTAGAATACCGCGACAGATTCCTCACTCTGTCAAGGTACGCCCCGGACGAAACCGACACTAATGAGAAGTGGAAGGAAAGATTTCTGAACGGCTTACACGACGAGATGCAGACTGTACTGGTCAACATTCCCTTTGCTGACCTAGAAGCCCTGGTGGACTCCGCCATCCAGATGGAAGGGAAGCTTCACCAAGCCAACGAGAACCGCAAACGCCGGATGATGAACCAGCATGGGTCCAGCAATGCCCAAAAGTACCGCAACAACTCAACTGGAGGGTTCACCCCAAGAAACAACAAGCCAACTACTCAGAATTACCGCCCAAACTACCCCAACAACCATGGAGGATCCCCGAAGCCCGGAGGCAACAACAACAACAATCACAACAACAACACCAACCCCAACAACAACAACAACAATGGGAACAACAACGCCAACAACACTGGCCCAAGGACTGGAAGCAATGCCATCCCCGTCACCCCCAAGGACAAGTCGACCATAACTTGTTACGAATGTGGAATTGTGGGACACTACTCCAATGAGTACCCCAAAAGGTTAGCCAAGATTTCCGAAAATACCGCTGCACCTGCTCAAAACAAACGCCGCTTTGCCGCAAGAAGGAACCAGAGCAACAACAACGGCCGCCTCTACAACATGACTGCAACAGAAGCCCAAGAAGCACCTCAGGCCATGCCAAGTATGTTTTCCTGTTAAATCATATCACCCAATCTCTCTTAGGAACCTAACTTTTCTTAAAATATCGGGACGAGATTTGTTTAAGGGGGAAGGGTTTGTAACATCCCAAATTTTAAAACAAAGAGAAAATGAATTTCCTTTTTCCAAAAATGAGAACCAAAAAAAACTTTTCTTACATAGGGTTGTTGACAAGCGTTTTTGCCTTAAAAAGTGAAAATATGAAGATGGCCTCAAAATGAAAAATTATAGATACC
>NC_061512.1:1303544-1321477 GCF_022539505.1 Lolium rigidum | reverse complement strand
TCCGAGAGATGTATCCAAACCTTGTTGGGTCAACACTACTAGGAAAAGGCCTAGCCGTAAGGTTGACTTCAGTGGCGCACCATGATGGCCGTGCGCCACTACTACTTAGCAGTGGCGCACCACAAAATGGTGGGCCACTGTTACAAATGTAGTAGTGGCGCACCTTGTTTGTGGTGCGCCATTACTAATTCTGGCGGGAGGCCAGCTCCCACCCAAAACTAATAGTGGCGCACGTCTCCATGGTGCGCCAGCGCTACATGGCTTACTTATAGCGCATGTCTTTGTGGTGCGCCATTGCTAGGAGGTGGCCGGGGCCCTTTAGAGATGAGGGATTTAGCAATGGCGCACTTCGCTTGGTGCGCCACTACTAGGTATGGCGCACCGCCAACATGGTGCGCCACCGCTAGGTTGGGCAGGGCGTGGGTTTACAGGTAACGAGGTGAGCGGTGGCGCACCACTTAGCAGATGCGCCATTGCTATGTCACCCTAGCGAGTGGCGCACGGCTAGGTGGTGCGCCACTGCTAACCTGGGACCATTTCCTGCTTTTCACCCTCCACTCACATGTGCCACCCACTTTCCCCAAACACTCTTCCACCACCACCTCCCACCAAATCTGGATCTGGTCGTGTTGCCCCTCCTTCCCACCTCATTTTCACCTCTTCATTCACCAAAATTAAGTTGGTAAACTTAATTTTCTTCATAGGTAACTAATGGTGAAGCTTTCTTAGCTCAATACCCTACTCAATCTCAACTTTTTACCTCATCCAACACTCTAGGTCTCGCCGTATCGGTAACTTTGTTGGTTTTATGCTTTGTGTGTGAACGGTTCCGATCGTCTTGCACACACGTCATGCACATATGTTATGTGCGAAGCTCGATGATATCGATCATGTGTACGTGCGCATGCGCGAAAAGCGTCACGTACGTGCATGTGTGTTGTATATATGCGAAGCCTCCGGATCCACATGTGTGTTGTATATGCGAAGCCTCCACACATGTGTTGCATGTGTTTTTGTTTGCAGGGATTTGAAATGCGATGGAGTTGCCAATATTTTGCCGAAACGTTGATTCATTTCCGTTTCGGTGAATGTTGGGCATACTACGCATATACATGTCCTATTTTTAGGGAAGGTCATGCCAAAATTTTCTTTTGGTATGCTAAGATATCCATTTTCTCTATATCCGCATGAGCGACCATGGTCCGCATGATGAGCGAAGGCGTTGTGGCTAGGTTTTTGAAAGCCGCGACGGACGAGATGATTAGAAATAACCAAAAGGAGATAAGATGTCCGTGTCGAAGATGCAAGCTAACGAGCCTTATGGACCCTAAAGCCGATATGGTGCGGGACCACCTTCTCATGCGTGGTTTCATGGATGGCTATCGGTGGGAAGGCGACGAAGATGATTATGAATTTGTCCATGGGAATTCAACAAGAAGTAAGGAAGGCCGAGGTGATCGGGATGTAGAAGATCTCGGGCATGATCAGGATGTAGAAGATCCCGGAGATGATGATGACCACAATGTAGGAGATCCTGGACCTGATGATGAGGAAGATCAAGATGGAGGTCATCATGACGATCATGAAGATGAAGACGATGAACCATCGTCGATGGACTGGGTGCGAGGACCCTTATCTTCAAGAGCTGCTTCTCAAGCGGACGAGTAACGCAAGAGCTGCCGCCCGAGAGAAAGCCAAGATGGATCAAGCCGGAGGTAGACGCTGTTACTCCATTGTATGAAGGATGCAGGCCGGAGGATACCCGCCGAAAGTAACGCTCATGGCTCTGGAGATGAAGGTAAAGCACAAAATGACCGACACATCCTTCAACGACAACATGTCATTACGGCAGGAACGTCTTCCCAAAGGTAACATGTGTCCGACTAGTATCGAGGAGGCCAAGAAAATCGTGTGTCCTCTGGATTTACCGCATGTGAAATACCATGTGTGCTTGAACGATTGCATCATTTATCGGAACGAGCACGCAGAGTGTACCATATGTCCGGAGTGCGGCGTCGGTCGGTACAAGAAGGGGAAGAAAGCTCCTCGGAAGGTGGTGTGGTACTTTCCAATCACTCCTCGTCCGCAGCGGTATTTCGCGGATCCTAAGCAAGCAAAGCTAATGCGCTGGCACGCGGAGATGAGGAAGGGAGAAGATGACGCAGATGATCCGAAGAAAAAGAAAAAGGACAGGATGTTGAGACACCCTTCGGATGCTAGCCTGTGGAATGCGTTGGACCTCGAGTACCCAGAATTTGGGGACGATCCTAGGAACATAAGGCTGGGCGCGAGCACCGATGGAGTCAATCCGTTTGGCAGCCGGAGCAGCACGCATAGCACCTGGCCCGTGTTTGTGTGGATGTACAACCTCCCCCTGGTTGTGCATGAAGAGGAAGTACATTCAAATGAGTATGCTAATTGAAGGGCCGAAACAACCAGGGAACGACATCAATCCGTATATGGGGCTTCGAAAGAGGAGCTAGCCACGCTATGGGACACGCCTGCCAATACGTGGGACGCCGCCGCGGAAGAATATTTCCCTATGAGAGCCGCAATGCTCACGACGGTGCACGACTTTCTCGGTTACGGATATGTCGCGGGGCAGGTGGTCCACGGATTCAATGCATGCGTAAGGTGCATGGACGACACAACGTACCGCCAGCCTAGATAGAGATCCCGGGTCCTCGAAAACGGTGTTCATGGGACATCGAAGGTGGCTTCGCGAGGACGACCCATGGAGGAAACGCAAGGATCTGTTCGATGGTGAAGACGAACCCCGAAGACGGCCACGTACGAGAAGCGGCGAGCAAATAGACGAGCTATTGAAAAATTGGAAAGAGTGCCCACCGCCGGGAAAGAAGCGAAAGGCGCCGGAGCCGCTCGCTTAAGGTATGGAAGACGAGGTCTGTTTTCCGGGACTTGCCGTACTCGGAAGATCCTCCGTGTGCCTCACAGCCTTGATGTCATGCACATCACGAAGAACGTGTGCGAGAGTCCGCTTGGTACCCTCCTGAACATGCCGGAGAAGACCAAAGATGGGCCGAAAGCAAGGTACGACTTGCAATCAATTGGGATCAGGGAGGAGCTTCACGCGGGACGGCCTAATGATGATGATGACGATGACGATGATGAGGCGGAGGACACGCAAAGTCGTCGCAAGGGAAAAAATGCCAAAAAGATTGAATATTACTGCCCCCCCGCGTGCTTCACTCTAAGTCAGAAGGAGATCGAGCAGTTTTTCGACTGTCTCCTAGGAGTAAAACTTCCCTACGGTTACGCGGGGAAGATAAGCAGGTACCTAGACAAAGCGAAGCAGAGGTTCAGCGGGATGAAGTCTCACGACTGTCACGTGCCGATGACGCAGATACTTCCGGTTGCAATCCGTGGGATCATGGACGCGCACGTCCGTGAAACGCTTTTTGGCCTATGCAACTTTTTCGACGTCATCTCTCGGAAGTCTGTTGGCGTGAGGCAACTTAGAAGGCTAGAGGAAGAGATCGTGGTGATACTGTGCGAGCTTGAGATGTACTTCCCGCCCGCTTTCTTCGACGTTATGGTGCATCTGCTGGTACATATCGTGGAGGATATCATCCAACTGGGGCCGACGTTCCTGCACAGGATGATGCCGTTCGAAAGGATGAATGGTGTCATCAAAGGGTACGTTCGCAACAGGGCACGTCCAGACGGAAGCATAGCCAAGGGTTTTCTGACCGAAGAGTGCATCTCCTTCTGCACGAGTTATCTAGAAATCGAGAACCCCGTTGTCCTGCCCGTAAACAGGCATCTCGGGAAGCTCGCCGGATGGGGTCACCGCGACGGTAGCCGCGAAATGCATGTCGACTTCAAGGGTCGAATCGCCGACTTTGAAAGAGCAAACCTAGTCGCGCTACAACACATAGACGTGGTCGATCCTTGGGTGGTAGAGCACAAAACCTTCATCGCAAAGACGTACGGTGATCGGGGCCAACGGAGGACGGACGGAGATATAATCAAAGAGCACAACTCAACCTTCACGCGGTGGTTCAAGGACAAGATGCTGACGTACCCTATAGACGAGGATTCTTCTGCGGAAGAAAAACTCATATTCGCCTTGTCACGGGGCGCCGAACACAACCTGATGACATTTCAGGCGTACGATATCAACGGCTACACATTCTACACCGAGGAAAAGGACATGAAGAGCGATTATCAGAACTCCGGGGTAACGATGGAGTCCTACACCGGTGACGTCAAGCAGAGATACTACGGAAAGATCGAGGAGATCTGGGAGCTGAGGTACGCCGGAGAGAATGTGCCGATGTTCCGTGTCAGGTGGGCCAAGAACGTCATAAAAGAAGACCGGCATTTCACCACCATGGTTATACCCGAAGCCAAATCCAAGACAGCGGGCGCAAAGGTCACCGCGAAATATGAGCCATGGGTACTAGCTTCCCAAGTGGACCAATGCTTCTTCATTACCGACCCGCAAAAGCCCAGCCGTGTTGTCGTGAGGAGAGGCAAAAGGAGCATCATCGGAATGGATGGAGCCGCCAACGAGCTAGACTTTGACCAGTACGGCGATCCGAAGATGGAAGATGACGACGACGATGATGAAGAACCATACACAACAAGAAGAAGCAGGACCACCCTACCTAAAGGCCGTCCATTCAAGAGAAGAAGTCTAGGAGTTCCGGGGCTAAATTATTCAACCGCGAGAAAGAAGGGCAAGAAGATTGTGAAAAGATAATTATGTATCATTTTCTTGTATGAATAATGGATGTCATATTGTTAATCTACACATTGTACCGATCAAAATAGACATATTATAATTATTTATGGCTTTTATTTTGGTGTATTATGCTATTTATCACATGGTTTAGTCAATTTTTAAAAAAAGGGAAAAAATTGTGGCCGCCAGGGTTCGAACCTGGGCGGCCAGGTTTGGCAAACCAACCAGGGGACGAGCTATTGCGGTACTAATCGATTTCTGTCAAACCCTGGTTTGTTTGCGTTTTGACCCAAACCTAAAGTGGTAGTGGCGCACCCCTAGAGGTGCGCCATTGCTAAGCCTCATAGTGGCGCACCCCTAGACGTGCGCTATTGCTAAGGGCGTCTGGGACTTAGCCAAATATCCCTCCCCCGTCGATCTCGATTCACAGTCGCCCCCTCACCATTCCCCACTCGATCTCGATTCACAGTCGCCCCCTCTCCGACGACGACGCGAGCGACCCCGGCGACGCCCTCCTCTCCTCGCCACCTCTCCGACGCCCTCACCACCCCAGCGACGCCCTCCTCTCCTCGCCACCCCGGCGACGCCCTCCTCTGCATTGTCACCGATGTCCCCTCGATCTTGATCTCCGGCGGCCAGATCCCCTCGATTTCCCTCCTCCCACCGGCGGGTGCCTCTCCTCTGAATCGTCACCGACGCCCCCTGCTCCTCCACATCGGCACCACCTAGCCCTCACCGCCACGCCCCCGGAGCTCGCACGACGGCACCACGACGACCTCGATCCGCGACGAACTCTGCATCGCTGACGCCACCACGACGACCTCCCCAACATACTTCTCAGGGTGAGCTCCCTATGCTCCTCCTCCTCCTCCCTATGCTTGGCTGCTGTGCTAAATTAATATCTGTAAAGCACCATAGAAACATAATGCGACTTTTCTGTAGAAATGCTAGTAATTTGCTTCATGATGATGTTGTAGAAATGTGGCTTCCATACTCTGTAATTTCTCAAGTACTCTGTTGTTCATCAAATCAAGGTTAAAATAAGTTATATTGTTGATAATGATGAATGTATCATGTAGAGAGTATGGTTTAGATGTCACATTGGGTATGATGTATATAGAGAGTGAGAGAGCAGAGTTATTGTAACAAGTGTAAATTTTTTTAGTTGCTAGGTTGCTTGCTGCTGCTATGTGTTTGCTAGGTTGCTTGCTTTCTGCTGCTGCTATGTGCTTGCTAGGTTGCTTGCTTGCTGCTGCTATGTGCTTGCTAGGCTGCTGCTGCTGCTTCTAGGTTGCTTGCTTGCTTGCTTGCTGCTGCTAGGTTGTTAGGTGCAGGAATGCTCTTTGTAATTTTGATTTCACAAAAGGAGTTCATAGGAATGCAGCTAGTTCTTTGTAGTTTAGTTTTACCATTTATTTTGTTGCAGATGTAGCAAGCAAGGAAGGGGGAAAAGATGTTTTAGTTCATAAAAAGAAAAAGTTCATTCTCTGGTTTTGTTCACACTAATTAGCAGTATACTGGAGTATACTGGACTTTACCATGCAACCAATGCCTCACACACACTAATTAGCGTTCATTCTCTAGTTTAGTTCATAAAAAGAACAAGTGCTATTGAAATTTGTTCTCTGGTTTGAAATTTAGTTCTAACTGCTGATGCTAACAGTGTTCATTTTGATGTTTACAGCACTAGTTGTAGCAGCACCGGACCGCCACGCGCACCTTGGAGCAGCAGCTGGAGAAGCACGCCGCGCCGCCCTTGATCGCTGACGCCTCCGCAGAGGACCGCCGCTGCACTTGCAGACAGGTAGCCCCCGATGCCCCTCCTCCTCTGGTGTTGTTGCTTGCTAGAAAGTGTTCCTCTAAGGGTGGCTTTGCTGCTGCTTGTGGCTGCTGTTGGCTGGTTGCTGGGTGTTGCTGCTAGCATATTAGTGATAGGTGCTGCTGCTTGCTTGCAGTTCTTTTATTTCTGCCATAGTAGTAGCAACGAGAATCAAGCTATTCCATCATGAAGTAGCTAGCAGTAGCAAATAAATCAAAAATAACACCATTGGCATGGGCTGCTTGGATTATTCAATAGAATCATTTAGATGAAAATAATGAAGAACTCCACTTGGTAATTAAGCTGCGCATATTTTATTGATCATTTTCTTCTTGTTAGGTTGATGTTAGTTGCTAGGTTGATTGGTGCTGCTTGCTAGGTTGATTGGTGCTTGCTTGCTAAGTTTGTTAGGTTGCTTTGTTAGTTGCTAGGTTTTAGATGCTTGCACTTGCGGTAGTTTTTGCTTGCTTGCATGATGATGTTGTTTAGGTGCTGCTTCTTTGTTAGGTTGTTGTTCTGGTTCCTAGATGTTGCTTAGGTGCTTGCTTGCTTGTTAGGTTGTTGCTTAGGTGTTGCTGTCTTGTTAGATGTTGCTTAGGTGCTGCTGCTGTTAGGTTGTTGCTTACGTGCTGCTACTGTTAGATGTTGCTTAGGTGCTGCTGCTGCTGTTAGGTTCACAATTGCTGCTGCTGCTATTAGGTTCACAATTGCTGCTGCTGCTTAGGAGCAGTAGTGTTCAGGTGCTTAGGAGCAGTAGTGTTTAGGAGCAGTAGTGCTTAGGAGCAGTAGTGCTTAGGAGCAGTAGTGTTTAGGAGCAGTAGTGTTTAGGTGCAAGATATTTAGTTGGTACTTGAGAGAAATTTCTTTTATTTATTTACGACTTCCAGTAACCTTCATAGCTTCTTTGTTTAGGTACTCCAGTGGCTGCAACCTCGTCGGCACCCTTCATCGACTTGGAGCCGAACCTGCTCAAGCGTCGTCGTCTTCTTCCCGGAGCGTCGTCGTCTTATTCCCGGTGCCGGACCTGCTCAATTGTTATTGCTGCTGCTGGTAATTGCTTCAGGCCTTCTACTTGCGCTGCTATAGCTTGCTGCTGCTAGCTTGCAGCTAGCTTGCTGCTAGCTTGGTGCTACTGCTGCTGCTAGCTAGCTTGGTGCTGCTGCTAGCTTGGTGCTACTGCTAGCTTGCTGCTGCTACTAGGTGTTGTTGGATGGTGGTACTGGCTGCTCAGCTGGTCGATATGTGCTATGGTGCTCAATTAGTGTACATGTGCTATGGTGCTCAGCTGGATTTTTTGGTGTATATGTGCCATGGTGCTCAGCTGGTGGATTGTTTTGCATGTGTATATGGTGACATATTCTTGTGCGAGGATCGACGAGAGATGCCCATTATCGCCGAAATGTTGATTCATTTCCGTTTCGGCGAAAATGGGGCACTCATATGTCCATAGATTAGCATAGGTCATGCCCAATTTTGTTAGTGGAATGGATCGTAATATGGTTCAAAAATGTAAACATGTAGGATGGCCGGTCCCGGTGGCCGGCGAGGCGGTCGAGGCCGCGGTCTCGGGCGCCCCGCGGCCGGGAAGGGGCCGCCGCGGTGGAGCAGCAAGGGCCCCACGGTCACCGTCACCCGCATCCTCCTCGTCTTCGCATGAGGAACGCCGCTTCGAGTTCCTCCTCCGCATCGACGACGACCCACTCGGCATCAAGAGGCTACCGGACAAGTTCGCCGAGTTCGTCGACGGCGTCGAGCCGGCGCACTTGCGGCTACGGGAGGCTAGGCTGCAGCTACGCCGCTGGTCCGTGGAGGTCCTGTTCGACGGGCAGGGCAAGATGTACCTGCACACGGGGTGGGACAAGTTCGCCCGTGACCTCCACCTCGAGCCCGGCTGCCAGCTCACCTTCCTGTACGAGGGGGACGGCGAGATGATCGTCAAGGTGTTCGACGACACCGCCTGCCGTGTGCACTACCCCCACACCGGCGAATCCGGCTCGGACACCGATAGTTAGAACTTAGAGTGTTGTCAACTCTATCTTCGTTGCTTCGTGTTGTTTGAATTCTATATTAAATTGTATGAAGCTACGATGTTAGGTATGATGATGTTATGTCCAAATATCAATCTCTTGTGCATCCTACCTTGCCTCGCTGACACCATCCCGGGATGTTCATATTTGTTTTCCCTTGTCATTCCATTTGCTTTGGTATCTCAAAATGCCGATGATTAGAATGTTCGGTCAACCGTACACTCCGGGGTGTCGCTAGTGAGCCTGGTGTGATGGCACAAATATCAATCTCTTGTGCATCCTACCTGGCCTCACTAACGCCATCCCGGGATGTTCATATTTGTTTCGACCAACAATGTATGAGGCACTTATTCCATTTTGTCATTCCATTTGCTTTGAGATTTTCAAAATGCCGATGATTAAAATGCTTGGTCACCGTACACTCGGGGCGGTGTTAGTGAGCCTCGTGTGATTGCACAAATATCAATCTCTTGTGCATCCTACCTGGCTCGCTAACTCCGTCCCGGAATGTTAATATTTGTTTCGACCAACAATGTATGAGGCATTCCATTTAGTTCATACTAGCTACTTGTTTCTTATTTGAGTTGGCACTTCTTAATTGCATTGGCCGATGATTAGAATGGTTGGTCACTTGTACACTCCGTGGTGACGTAAGTGAGCCTGGTGTGATGGCACAAATATCCATGTCTTGTGCATCCTACCTGGCCTCGCTTACGCCATCACGGAATGTTAATATTTGTTTTGACCGACAAAGTATGAGGCCCTTATCATTCTTCCATTTGCTTTGGTATCTCAAAATGCCGATGATTAGAATGTTGGTCACCTATACACTTGGGGGAGGGGTCAGTGAACCTGGTGCGATGACACAAGTATCAATCTCTTGTGCATCCTACTTGGTTTCACCGACGCCTTCTCTAAATGTTAATATTTGTTTGGACTCGACAAAGTATGAGGCCCTTGTCATTCTTCCATTTGCTTTGGTATCTCAAAATGCCGATGATTAGAATGTTGGTCACCTATACACTTGGGGGAGGGGTAAGTGAACCTGGTGCGATGACACAAGTATCAATCTATTGTGCATCCTACTTGGTTTCGCTTACTCCGTCCCTAAATGTTAATATTTGTTCCGACCAACAATGTATGAGGCATGCCTTTTAGTTCATACTACTTGGATCGTTTTTGAGTTTGCTCTTATTCGTTGCAAACATCTATGAGCGTGCACTAATGTTTCTTTGGCTTGTGCATATGTACGCAGATATGACGTGGTATGTCGTGTACAAGGGCAAGGTTCCCGGAGTCTACAACGACCGGGAGGAGTGTCGGAGACAGGTTCACCGTTTTAGCGGTAACAGCTACAAAGGGTACACCACTAGAGCGGAGGCCGAAGACGGATACGCACGCTATCCGGCGGGAGAGAGGACGGAGCGGAGGAGGAACCGGATGAAGACCACTTTCATCGGGACGGTGCTAGTAGTGACTCTAGCTCTCTTCTATGTGATGCTAGTTTAGATGATCGACCTTGTGCCACTACTAGCTCATTTGTGACTTGTAACACCGTAACTTGCATTGTAACCTCTAATGTGAATGCTTGTGAATCATGTGGGGCTAATGTGAAGAACTATGTATGGATAAGCTGTGCTTCGTTGTTTATATGCTGTTATATATCCTGTATTGTGCTATTGTACTTGTCATATACAACCTGTATAAATACCTGCCAAGATACAAAAAAAAAATTCGAAATCTTAGCGAGTGGCGCACTAGTGGACCATCCGTGGCGCACTACCACTAAGTAGCGGTGGCGCACTGCTGCCGATCCGATGGCGCACTGCCACGTGATCCTCTCCGAGACTAGCGGTGGCGCACAAGGATAAGTAGCGGTGGCGCACGTCCTGGAGAGGGCACTGGCGCACGTAATCACGCAGCAGTGGCGCACCTACTAGCTGGACCAGTGGCGCACGCAAGACTGTAGCAGTGGCGCACCTCTTCTACACAGTGGTGGCGCACTGCCTCTGACCAACAGTGGCGCACCACTTTGGAGTAGTAGTGGCGCACTGGTGGGCATGTCAATGGCGCACCAGGCAGTGCGCCACGGTATCTAGGCTAGTAGTGGCGCACCCCTAGTGCGCCACTACTATGTGTTAGCAGTGGCGTGATAACAGTGGCGCACCACTAGTGCGCCACTGATGGCTATATGTGGTGCGCCACTGAAAGCCTTTTTCCTAGTAGTGCAATGATGAGATAAAATATTGATGCCATTATATTTTTGTGGATTATGCGTTAGAGACTATCGTTTTTACACTAAATAGAGCATCATCATGATTCGTTGAAATGACACCATACAAGTTATGGCATGGGTATAAACCCTAATAGTCCTTTCTTTAAATTTTGGTCTAAGAGTTTAAAACCAAAATCGGATGATTGTCTTTGTTGGTTATCCCAAAGAATTGATAGGGAATTCTTTCCACTATGAAGTAACAGACAAAAGTGTTTGTTAATGTTACTTGCTTATTTCCAAGAAATTGTTTTCTAGCGAAGTATTTGAGTGGGAGGACATTAGAACTTGATAAGGTTTATGAACCTGAGCATAATGATCAGAGTAGCGCAGCATCGGAAATTGGTTCCGGAAGCGGCCACGACGATCATGGCTCCCATGACTACAAAGTGTTTTAGCCATGGAGATCGAAGTACATATTGAACCTTGTAGGTATGGTTTACTTTGTGATCAAATAAATGATTTGTGGACAAAGGATTGATTTTGAACAATGATAAACCAACTACAAACAAAGAAGTTATGATGGGCCCTGACTCCGTTAAAATGGCTATACGCCATGAAATCCAAGATAGATTAATACTTTTTGAAAGTAAATGGATCTATAAAATTGATGGACTTGGATGTAATATCCTTGAAGAAGTTCGACTTTTCAAAAAGTTGTTTACGACAAAGTTCAAAGAGTTGACTGTGATAAGATTAGATGTTTCGTAGCAATGCTTATAGTCTATGTGGATTATTCTAGTAATCGCTACATATTTCTTTTATGAGATATGCTAGTAGGATGGCAAAATACATTACTTAACAGAAGTGTGTATTAAAGGTGTATACAAGATACAACCAAGAGTTTTGCTAGTCCGTGGAATACTAGATAGGTATATGAACTTCAACTGGATGAAGTGAGTATCGCAGAGTTGGAATCTTCACCGGATGAAATAGTCAAAAAGTTTTTGATTTCAATAGAAACGATGAAGATGCTTGCATTTGCAAGAAATTAAGTGGGAGCGCTGAGACATATTTATAATACTTTATGTAGATGACATATAGTTGGTTATAAATGATGTAATTATATACTTGATTAAAAGGTTTCATTGAGAATTAACATTAATGAAAGGATATGGATTGAAACATATTTAGTGTCAAGATCTATGAAGATAGATTAAAACACATAATAAGTTTAAGTCAAAGTACATAGAATGGATATTGAAGTAGTTCAATATAGAAATATTAAGAAGGTGTTCTTTTCATGCGAAGGTTTAACAAGACTTGAGTGTAATTGACACTCGATGAGTAAAAGCACATGAGTGATTTTAGATCACGAATAATATGTACAAAATCAGATGTCCTATTCTCTAAAAAGTTAGGATCATATACCAGAATGATTCATGTGATGATCATTGGACAAACAGTAAGAATATCCCTGTGTGCTTTAGAAGAACCAAGGATACATATATATTTTTATATGGGGTAATGACAAACAAATCGCTGTAAGGTGTTGCACCGATATTTGTTTGGTCACATATAAAAATGAAATTCAAATCTCAATTAGGCTAAGTGTTGTTTAAAAGGTAGCACAATGCTAGATTTAGAAGAGTTCTAAATATTGTGACGGATTCTACAAACGAAGGCATAGTATGTCATTGTTTTAACAATGACTGTTTAAGTCGAAGAATTCTTTGAGAACTTGGTGTAGTTCCGATAGTGTCAGAACTTTGAAGCTATTTTGTGTATGACAATATTAGTGACATATTTCAGACCGCGGGATTAAGGTTCCACCAGAGGACTGATACGTGTACAGCACGCGTCCGTTGGGAACCCCAAGAGGAAGGTGTGATGCGTACGGCGACAAGTTTTCCCTCAGAAAGAAACCAAGGTTTATCGAACCAGGAGGAGCCAAGAAGCACGTTGAAGGTTGATGGCGGTGAGATGTATTGCGGCGCAACACCAGGGATTCCGGCGCCAACGTGGAACCTGCACAACACAACCAAAGTACTTTGCCCCAAAGAAACAGTGAGGTTGTCAATCTCACCGGCTTGCTGTAACAAAGGATTAGATGTATAGTGTGGATGATGATTGTTTGCAAAGAACAGTAGAACAAGTATTGCAGTAGATCTATTATATAATTAAAACACAAGAGAAACAACGGTTTAGATAAGCTAGGAATAACCAAATCAAGAAGAACGGCCAAGATTAACTTTCTACATTCTGCCGGCGCATATAGACACAGTGTCCTTCTCCCGCACGTCACGTCCAATGGCCAAGATTAACTTTCTACATTCTGCCGGCGCATATAGACACAGTGTCCTTCTCCCGCACGTCACGTCCAATCTAAACCGTATATAGTTGGAAAAGATCTAGACCGTGTAGGAGAGACACGCCCTAACAATGCTCACGTTTCCAGATGAAAACCTATCCCACCGCCTCGCCGCCGCTCTACACGGCTCTTCTGGATCTTCCGTCGCCTCGCCTGCCCTTCGTCCCTGGGTACTGCGACGCCTCCCGCTCCCTTCTTGCTGGCGGCCTCCATGTATTGTGCAGTTTGCTTACCACTGGCGTCATCCCAATGCAAAGCTACCACGAGCCTGTCGACGGTTGCGATACCCGAGCAGGTAGATCACCTAGACATAGCTATGTTTTCTATATTAACCCTGTGTTAGATTAATCTGAAAGCAGAGCGATGATGCAGAGTCAGTACGTTTTGACCACCAGGGATTTTCACGAATCTAGATTGATGTTGATTGCAGATGAGAAAATCTATTTGTGCTTATCATGTTTCGTCTGGCTCTTTTGGGCTTATGGCAGCTCAGTCCGTGAGATGAATGGGAGGTTCGGTTTTCCGCTGGAGCACTCACATGTTTTCTAGGAATAGAAGAACCTAGGTGCTAATCACATGAGCTATATTATCTTTTTCCATTTTGTTTCAGGCATGATGTCACTATGATAAGTGCAAATCCGACATTGGGGACGGCTATGCTTACCACAGTAATGAAGCAAGTTCAGATAGTGAATTTATATGATTTGGAGAACCCAATTGTGACATTCATGCCACTACTATTGTCAATTTATCCGGAGCAAGTTCTTGATCCTTCCCTTAGGCCACATCTGAATCGCGAGGAATAGCAGGCTATCACCGCGTTTTCTGTCGAAATTGTTCTACCGGTCGTCATAGTTCCTCTCTCGTGGCGCATACCAAAGAGGGGCGCATACCAAAGAGTCAGTACGTTTTGACCACCAGGGATTTTCACGAATCTAGATTGATGTTGATTGCAGATGAGAAAATCTATTTGTGCTTATCATGTTTCGTCTGGCTCTTTTGGGCTTATGGCAGCTCAGTCCGTGAGATGAATGGGAGGTTCGGTTTTCCGCTGGAGCACTCACATGTTTTCTAGGAATAGAAGAACCTAGGTGCTAATCACATGAGCTATATTATCTTTTTCCATTTTGTTTCAGGTATGATGTCACTATGATAAGTGCAAATCCGACATTGGGGACGACTATGCTTACCACAGTAATGAAGCAAGTTCAGATAGTGAATTTATATGATTTGGAGAACCCAATTGTGACATTCATGCCACTACTATTGTCAATTTATCCGGAGCAAGTTCTTGATCCTTCCCTTAGGCCACAGACTGAATCGCGAGGAATAGCGAGGCTATCACCGCGTTTTCCGTCGAAATTGTTCTATCGGTCGTCATAGTTCCTCTCTGTGGCGCATACCAAAGAGGGGCGCATACCAAAGAGGAGGTGCAACACCCATCGTGTTCCTCACATCTTGAATCAGCTTTGGCAAGATAGATTGAGATGGCCTTCAGATTGAATGCGCAGCAGCTCTAATTGTGGTGGCTGTGGGTATTTTGGGTGGCGTATGTGTGCTAATGACACGGTGAATATTGGTTTACCACTAGCACCATCACAACACTGAGCTAGCAAGACATCTGCTGTAAGTTTAATCGGGTCCCATCTTTTTGCATTCTGTCGGCAATCACCCAAGCAAGTTTATCACCTAGACATAGCTATGTTTTTTTTTACCCTGTTAGATTGATACAAAAGCAGGCAGGCCCATGCGCTACTGACACGAATCTAGATTGATCATGGCATGGTTGCAGTTCAGAAATTCTGTTTGTGCTTATAATTTTTCGCCTGGCTGTACCTACTCATCATCAATACGTATGTGTCGTCAATCATGATAGAAGTACGGAGCAGATTACTTCTGCCGGCCGCAACACTGCTTCCCAGCGGCGCTGATTTCTCATCTATGTGCAGTCCCACCACTTGATGATGGTTTTGTTAGATATAGCATGCATCCTCGACTGATTTCCCGCCCGCCGCTTTTCTTTGTGATGTCTGTCGTAACCGTGCACCAGGTATCATGGTATTCTCTCCCAATCTTCACGTCTCCAGACTTCATCATGATCTTTTTTAGAGTAGGCATCTTTTCTAGGCTGAAAAACTGGTATGCTACATGCTCTCATCTTCGAAATTCGGACCTATTCAGCTTGAGATGATAATAAGAACCATGGTTGTTATCGATAGAAGTCAAGAGACCATGGAGATGCTGCCCATATGGGAGAGTACTTTTTATAAATACGGAGGCCCTTTTCTAAAATTGTCCAGGTATCTCTTCGTTTCTCTCTTTCTTGCCTAATATGGCATTTTAATAATTCTTATAACACGCTGAGTTCCATTCAGATAGTTGTCTGTTTGGTGACAGGATGGAGTTGGCTTTTCATGGTATATACCAACTTCTGAAGTTTATGTTCAATGGGAAAGTGAATTGTGTGAGTTGTTTTCTAAATTGGTCGGCATGTCTCATGCCTCTACTTGCACCACTCTTCCTAATCAGCTGTTGCTGATGTTCTGCAGAATATTCCTTCCTCTACCTCACTGCTGCAGACTACCCTTCTCCAGTCCACGACTGATGTTCCAAGATGCAGCAGATGGATAGCGCTTAGTTTGGTTGTCGAAGAATCACATGCGGAATATGTTGGCACAGGGGCATGGTAAGGGGGATGACGATACTGTCAGCAAGTAGGGTAACTACTCGCTGCGCCTCCTTTCCAATTGTCCCAGATACTTTCCTTCAATGTCACACATAAGAATTCATCATACTCTGTTGTGAAATCAATCTTACTTAGAATTGAGAAATGGTTATCTTCCACTTTTGGCTGCAGAAGGAAACTTATCAGTAATGTGAGACAATATATAGAATAAAACTTAAATTTTTATATCGGACAAAAGAAGCGAACTTATAAGGCTTTGTACATTTTGGAAATACCACAGTGTTATTTAAACTTCAAGGTGTATTTTTTAGTTGAGCCAGATTCATTAATAATGCTACAGCTATGGAAGATTTAGGCAAATGTGGGTGAGCAAGATTTCCATGGCGGCGTGATGCACCCTTTGCTCAAAACATCCGTGCGGTCGATGCAGTGGAGCAACAGATGCACCAATGTAAGTTTGAATTAAACATGAATGACCTATTTATCATGATTATGCATTTTGACGATATATGCGATACTCGGATATGAATCTATCATCTACTTGAAAAGATTATGAATGGTACATGGGAGTCATCCATCAATGCTCTAAAAAGTGTAATATCTACATGCATACAACATGCACTTCTTTTTATGTCAACCTCACACGGCTACCCAAAGGTTTCTTCAAACTAGAAAACACACACTGTTTTTTCTTTGTTTTTGACATGATCAAAATCAAAACTATGTATTCTAAATTCTTATTATATTTTTGATACATAACCATAATATTAAAATGTATTTTTCATATTATATAAATTTGGTATTATGAACATGGTAGACCAGTTCTTGGCACGGAATCTATATGAAATCCGTAATATCTATGTTTGTTGGGTTTACAGAATGCATCTGTAGTTATGGTATAATATCGGCATGTCCCTCGCCAGTCCGCGGTGAACTGATTGATTGCTAGCAGCCGTACTTGAATAGGAGGCCGTGATACTAACTATTCAGCGTTTATCCATCGATATTTTCTGATCTGACGATACTGATTAATTACTAAAGGCAAATCCTATATACGTACATGCATACCAGTTCGAAATGTTGAAACTGCTGGTACCATGCGCCTAAGTTAGAGAAGTTACTTAAGTTTCCAAGGGAATCAAAGACGACGAGCGAAACTTCGTATGCTGGTTCTGCAATCAGCTGTACCAATATTTGGTTCTAGGGTTCAGGACGAGGTACATATATAGATGACTACCAAAATCTGTGGACGGACACAATTCACTCTTAATGTTTGTAGATTCAGTTTACTCTCTAATCACATGCTACTTTCCATATGCTCTTCCAGATTATCTGTTGATAGCAAAATAATAAGGCAGTATAACTTTTCCTTGAGATGTTCTGAATGCAGCTACAACGATGGGTATGGGTGAGACGGCAATTATGCTTTATTGATTTGAGACAACAAAAGATGAAGCTAGCATACTTTGGTATTCAGCTTTGCTGCGGAGGTACTTAGATTGGTGCATCTATTTCAGTTGTCGAATATATTTTATTTCAGACTCCGAAATCATAGATGAGGATGTGAAGGCCCTGAAGGTTTGTTCAAGTAATATTGTGTGGATGAAATGTTCACTGAAAAAGTGTATGAACTCAACACATCCAGCTTGAGGTTGATGCCTATTGTTTCTATTTCAAACGTACTGAAGATGCTGCACATGTTCTCCTTGAATAATTCACGAATTTTCTGTTATCATAAGCTGTTCTTAATTACCTATCATTTTTCTATCACTTGAGCAAGTCCGCAGTTTTACGAATCAAAACATACTAGGAGGCCCTTTTAAGAAAAAATAGAGACGTAATTGTTTTAGCCAAGCAAATAATCGGAGTAAAATAAAATGTGTCATTTAATATTTCCGGAATGAAAATCTAACCGACAATAGAAGCAGGGCCTTAGTATAAATTAACAGTTGGAAGAAAAAAAACATATATTTAGTGATCATAACAGTTGGATTAAAAACAAAAATAAAATATAAAACATGTATATTAATATTAAATAAAAATTAAAAAATGAATAGAAAACCGATAATGTCCATAAAATATCTACCGCCTAAAGATTGTCTAGCCCCGC